>NC_057804.1:91612199-91880264 GCF_018294505.1 Triticum aestivum
GGGAGTCGAGGCGGAGCTTCTGAGCTACTCGGGGGAGCGAGGGGTGGCCGGAGTCAGTGGCTACGGCGAACGGCGGCGACGGTGGTGTTCGGCCGAGAGCGAGAGAGAGCGAGGGAGAAACGGGGGAGAGTGAGCGAGAGCAGGGGGGGATCGGGACGGCTGCGGGCGTCGTCCACGCGGCCAGGGGGGGCGTCGGCAAGCAGGAGGTGGCCGCGCGGCCGCGCGCGCGCGAGCACGCAGCAGCTTCGGGGCGTGGGGAGGAAGACGACGGGGAGCTACAGTGCTGGGCTGGGCCGGCCAGCTGGCTGGGTTGAACAGGGAGGAGCCCAGGTAAGCTTCTCCCTTTTAGTTTTTTTCTGTTTTCTGTTTTATTTAATATAACTGCAACTTTGTTGAGTTAAATAAAATACCTAGGCAACTCCAAAAATCACCAAACTACTCCTGGTCCATAGTTGGAATATTTCCAACATGAAACATTTCAGTTTGGAGATATTTGAGCATTTAAATATTTTATATTATTTCAAATGCCCAAATTCAAATATCTATGATTTAATTCAAAGACCCTATGATGGCCTAGAAAAATGTGCACCACTTTTGTCAGAGGTTCTGAACCAAGGCTAAAATGATGGGCATTTTAGAAGGGCATTTCAGGTTCATTGAAAATTTATTTTAGTAACCCTAGTTGGTTTCAGAGGGGACTGGGGGTTCTGTCATCCCCATTTCAAGTTTCTGGTGAAAAAGTAAACATGATGCAACACTCTAATGCATGACTAGCTAGGGTGTGACAGACATTAAGCTCAACCCGGAAAAATGTGTCTTCGGAGTACCAGCCGGAAAGCTTTTGGGCTTCATCGTATCCGGTAGAGGAATTGAAGCAAACCCAGCCAAGATCCGAGCTCTGTCACAATTGGATATCCCAAAAGACCACAAGCAAATACAAAAACTAACTGGCTGCGTAGCGGCCCTAAGCCGCTTCATCTTCCATTTGGGAGAAAAGGCTCTGCCCCTCTATCGCCTCCTCCGGCGCACCGAACATTTCGAATGGACGGATGCCGCCACGGCCGGACTCGAAGAAATCAAGGCCATACTGGCAAAAAATCCAGTCCTGGCCGCGCCCAACCTGGGCGAGCCTATGTTATTATATATCGCAGCAACACATCAAGTTGTCAGCGCAGTACTCGTCGTCGAACGAGAAATAGAAGGGCACAGATTCCCTCTTCAAAAACCAGTGTACTATGTATCCACTATCTTAACTCCATGCAAGTCCCGGTACCCTTAACATAAGTAAAATGCTACCTCCAATTCCCTGTCTGTTCGATAGAGCCTAATATTCTTGAGCAGTCTGGTATCCTTTCTTGATCGTTTGGATCTGAATACGCAGCTCAATTATTTGAGCATTTGTCATACAGCCAAGACTTCCGGTTTTTTTTTCAGGTTTTCTCCCTCGTCGACTATAACCCCTAGCCTCTACATTCAACTATGCCCCGGAGACATGGTCGAAGCACGCCCGCCCCGTGTGCGGCCCTTATTGCCCGGCATACCTCGGAAGGCATACCCTGGAAAGATGTAAGAAGAACGAGAGCGAGCCTTCACGAAATAAAATGCAAGTGAAAGAGAATTGTCAAAATTTCCTGACCATGGGTATGAGTCTCTTGTTTCACCTTCAGGTGTCCCATTTCTGCATCCGTTCTTGTAAGCGATAGCGATCCGTTGACAAGAAATCACTTAGATTAATAAGGTTTTGTGACTACGAGTTGCAGAAAGCGGCCTCTTCGCCACCTGGAGCTGTAGGTGGTTCCAAGGGTTGGGCTGTTCGCCCATCCCTTCTCACCTCTGGGAGGGGGAAACTAGCACTTTCGCACTAGGAATCAATCCCTCTTATTAGATTTCTATAGAAGAGATAAATGCTTTATCGAAGGAAATAAGAAAAAAGGAATACATAAAGTTGAACATAATAAAATGAGAAATTGAAAGATTTCGTTGAAATTGTTCCTCTCTCCTCTCTCATCTTGTCTCTCCGTAGATGGCGTCCTTCGATAAAGCATTTATCTCTTCTATAGAAATCTAATAAGAGGGATTGATTCTGATATACTTTTATTGGACTTTTCTCAAAAGATAGCGTACGCGGTGTTCATGGCATCCTGGAAGCTGCGACACTACTTTCAAGAGTGTTCCATAACAGTGGCCTCCGAAGTACCTCTCAACGATATTATAAACAATCGCGACGCAATGGGCAGGATTGCAAAATGGGCCATTGAGCTTTACCATTTGACATAACCTACAAACCACGGCGAGCTATGAAGTCACAAGTCCTGGCTGACTTCGTCGCCAAATGGAGCGAAGCCGAACTCCCTAAAGAGTACGGTGCGTACTCCAATTGGATCATGCATTTCGATGGATCCAAAATGTTGGCTGGCTTGGGGGCTGGCGTCATCTTGACATCCCCAACTGGAGACACAGTCCAATACGTACTTCAAATAATGTACATGGACTCCAACAACGCAGCCGAATACGAGGCCCTTCTACATGGCCTCCGGATGGCAATCTCCATGGGCATTCAACGTCTAGAGGTGCGCGGGGATTCAAACCTCGCAATATCCCAAGTAAATGGAGACTTTGACGCCAAAGATCTGAAAATGGCAGCTTACCGCAACGCCTTCCTAAAAATGTCAGCTCGGTTCGAAGGACTCGAATTCCATCATGTAGCCCGGGACAATAACCAGGCAGCAGACGTGTTAGCACATATCGACGCAAAACGTGACGCCGTCCCTCCAAACATCTTCCTGGAAAGGCTCTTTAAGCCATCCGTACTATGGGAAGAGGAGTCCGGAAATAACAATCCGAAGCCAGCTGCATGACCTAACTCAGACAATTCTGACACAATCGGCGGCTCAGCCAATGAAATAACACCTTCAGCCCACGAAATAATGGCAGTAATTGCCCCGTGGACGGAACCATTGCTAGCCTACTTAATTAGGCAGGAACTTCCCGAAGACCAAAACGAGGCCCGCTGCATAGTTCGGTGATCTAAAGCCTACAAGGTCCATGAGGGAGAACTTTATAAGAAAAGCACAACCGAAGTCCTTCAAAGGTGTATCTCCAAAGAGGAGGGGTGAAATCTCCTGGCTAAAATTCACACCGGACTCGGCGGGCACCACGCCGCAGCCCGGGCCCTTGTAGGCAAGGCCTTCCGTACAAGATTTTATTGGCCAACAGCCCAGGCAGATGCTCAGGACTTAGTCCAACGATACGTCGGTTGCCAGCTCTTTGCTAACCAGAGCCACATTCCACCCACCGCCCTCAAAACTATACCAATCACCTGGCCGTTCGCGGTCTGGGGGCTTGACATGGTTGGACCCCTTAAAGGGGGAACCCACAAGCACAAATACTTATTGGTCATGGTGGACAAATTCACCAAATGGATTGAAGCCAAGCCGGTTAAAACGGCAGAATCCGGACCTGTGATAGACTTCATATCCGGGGTAGTACATCGTTTTGGCGTCCCCCACATCATCATCACTGATAACGGCACGAATTTCACGGCCGATGAGGTTAAACTCTAGTGCAAAAACATGGGCATCAAGCTTGACTACGCTTCAGTCTATCACCCTCAAACTAACGGTCAAGTCGAGCGAGCAAATGGTCTAATCATGAGCGGCATCAAACCTAGACTAGTGCGGTCCCTCAAGGAATCTAACGCGCACTGGGTAGAGGAGCTAGACTCCGTACTCTGGGGGCTGCGGACCACGCCAAACCGAACTACTGGATTCACACCATTTTTTATGGTGTACGGCGCAGAGGCAGTTCTGCCCTGCGATATAATTCATGACTCACCTCGCATGCGCATGTACGAAGAAAGATCAGCCGAGCTGGATCGGCAGGACAGTTTGGACGCCTTAGAGGAGGAGCGGGACGTGGCAAAAGCTCGTTCCGCATTTTATCAACAACAGGCTCGAAGATATCAAAGCAGAGAAGTACGGGCCAAAGCTTACAATGTTGGCGAACTTGTTCTACGCCTGCCGGACAAGAAAAAGGACAAACTTAAGCCCAAGTGGGAAGGTCCCTTCATCATCGACCAAGTCCTGACCGGCGGAGCATACCGTCTACGTAACGCATCTGACAACCGACTCGAGCCGAACCCATGGAACGCAGCCCGTCTCCAAAGATTCTACGCCAAACGCCGGACTCAGAGTTTGTCTCACTCCTCCGTCCACCTTTTTTACATTTTCACTATCTCTTGTCCCCCTCATTCTTTCCACTTTTTTTTCAATACCTTTGATAGGCTGATTTGCACATTGTTCGCACACACTCGATGTGCTTCTAGCACTCGTTATACCTGGGGGCTTCTTTAACAGAAGCTTATTTATACGGGCTTCATGCCCAACACATGTGTCATACTTCCGCATGTACCTTTTATTAACCATTATATGCATTGATATGACTTAAGTTTTGGCCAAGCTGGGTTGCCTGGCTCCTGTGCTTACCCCTACGTTCCCGATTGTTCGGCTAGGAGGTAAAGGGAGCACCTCTGCGATTGTTACTGCCAGGTCAGCCGGATGTGTACCTCAGACTGGGTGAAGCCGAAAGCTAGCGTTCTTAAGAGAATATTCGGTCGGTGACTTGAAAGATGATTTATTACTTACTTATTTATTTGCCCCCAGATGCTTTTTCTGCTATTTTCGCAGTCCGGACATGCACTTTAGGGCCATGCCTCCAAGGGAAAGGAACCCTTAACGGAACTATTCTCCCTAGAAGATGTTTATTACTAACCATGTAATATACCATAGCTAGTTGGGCACTTGTCTGATAAAGCAATTATGACCCCGACGCCTTGTCTCCACGCATGCCCCGGTTCTTCTATAACCGTAAGGGTATTCGGACACACTCCGGACTGTTGGGTCCGGAGGTTGAAGCGAAAAGGTCCGCAAAGACAAACGATCTACAATCCGGCTAGAAGGCATTTTACATGTCATTTCAAATTACATCGTCAAACTGACTGATTGTACTCCTCTTCAATCCCATCTAACAGGCTGTCTAATTTACAGTCCTGTTGGGAATATTTCGCGGCCAGTTCTACTTGGCCGTACATCAAGCTCACAGGGATCTCCTTCCCATCAGGCCCCGCAGGTCCGACCTCGGCCATGTGGTTTGGGTCAGCCTTCGGGTACCGCGTCTTCACCATGGCCCAGGCCTCCCTGGCGCCTTGACGGCAGGCCGATATTTTCCACAGACGGAGGCGTCGCCGTGCTCCCTGAAGCTTCTCAGCAAGCTCTCCAAGGCCCTCGGGTAGGGAGACGGAAGGCCATAAAGCCTGAACGACGCCACTCATCGCCTGCCGAACACGTTCGAGCAGTTGAACCAGCTCGGGAAGTTGGTCACCCGTTGAACCAGGCATTTCCTCCGCAGGGCGACCTGTGAGCACACCTAAAGACACATTTCTGTCAATCGACTTCCTCGCCGAATTCTTCTTTTCAAAGGAATTTGCTCAAGCACTTACTATAAATGCCGCGACGAAGCCGCTGATTCTCCTTCACGGAGCCAGACAGCTGGGCCCGAACACCTTTCAGCTCTTCTCCTAGCTGGGTGTGGGCATCTTGGAGCTTGTTTCTCTCCTGCTGCACCTTCATAAGCACCCTCTCGCCGGCCTTTAGCTGACGCAGTAGCTGTTGCTTGTCCGGATCTAGTCCGGCGCCCTCTGCAATATTATTGTCAGATTTACGCACACGCCGCACTTTGTTAACTACTTATCTTTTCGAAGTACGTATTACCAGCGGGGGTCTCTGTGGCTCCCCCTGTGGTGGCTAGTGCGGCCTCAAGTTGGGCCTTGCACTCTTGGAGCTCCTGGGACAGGTGGGTATTCTTCTCCGTAAGATCCTGCATAATAAATGATCCTTAAATCAGTTATTTTAACTATTTTAAGTCTCGGGGGCTACTAGCATATATAACTATTAAAATTACTTACCCGTATGTCCTTCACATACTGCTCCGTGGCTCTGGTTAAACCATCTTGAGCAGCACGGAGGTGCGCGTTTCCCGCATCAAAGGCATTCAACGCCTCCGGGGAGAAACACGCGTCACGAAGAACTGTCCGGCGACGCCTGTGATTCATGGCGCTCTCCACCTCAGACCGGGTGGCGGACAGCCTGTCGGCATCCTCCGTCGGAGGAGCATCCGGCTCTTGCCTTGTGTTCGCCTCCACTTCCGGACCACGCGATGGAGCATGGCTGGCGGAGGCTTGATTGGCAACCTCTTCGGACACTGTCCGGCGAGCGCTCTTTCTCCTGGAAAGAGTTATGAGCGTTAATATACCTCATAGGGATCCTTCCCTTAAAAAAACGTTGCGCCGTACCGTTGCGGCGACGTTTTGATTTGCGTCGCACTCCTCTTCCGCCTGCTGGGCCGAACTGACCCTTGCTGGTCAGCCGCCGCAGGTTCGGCTTCCCGCCTTAAAGGCACCTCCTGCGATGCACCATCAGTATAGGATGGTCAGAATTGAGCACGGATCAAATGATGGTGTCAAGTCCTCGGTCGTAGTCACCTGGGAGGCCGGAATCAAGCCGGGGTAGTCAGCCGTAATGGCGACTAGAGCATTGTCCATGCTAAGTTGGTGGAACACCCCGTCAATCAGCTCCACCTTTATGTCCGGATCCTCTTCGGAGGTCGGATCAAGGGATCGTTCCGGATCCTCGGGCTGTGGAGTTAGGCTTCGTATGCCCTCCACATCCCGGCGCAGCTCCTGCGTCGAAATCACAAAGTAAAATACTTGACTTTGGAAGTATGGATCGGGTAGATAAACGTCCGCTTACCCAGCTCCGAGGGTTATTCATGGAGAATCCGTTCAATGGATTCGTGCGGAGAAAGTCCTCCTCCTCCCCCTTGTACAAGCCGGACAGGATCTTTGCCAGATCGGCTGCCGAGCTCGGCCCTCTGCGGCCGTGACGGGTGGCGTCGTCTTCCCCGTTGAAATCCCACATAGGGTGGCCCCTATATTGGAGTGGCTGCACCCCTCGCATAATGCACGTGGCCATGATTCCAATCATGGTCAATCCGGAGTGGGCCAGTAACCTAATCCGGCCCATCAGATAATGGACGCTCCTATCATCCTCCCGTTGAGGGCTCCGCGGGCGCCAACTCAGGCGTTTCTTCAAGGGAGCATTGCTGAACTCCGGGAGGCCGATCCGAACTGGATCCGGCAGAGGGGCGTCCTCCATGTAGAACCATTCCGAAGGCCAGTCTTCGGACGCCTTCTTCGGGGTGCCGGATAGATATCCGGTCCCGGCGATGCGCCATATTTCGGCTCCGCCCACTTGATATATCGACCCCTCATAAGAACGGGGTACAAGGCAAAACAATCTCTTCCACAGCGCAAAATGGGGCTCGATGCCCAGGAACAGCTCGCAAAGAGCTACAAAGCCCGCGATGTGCAAAATGGAGGCAGGTGTGAGGTGGTGAAGCTGGAGTCCGTAGAACTCCAGGAGCCCCCGGAGAAACGGATGTATGGGAAATCCGAGCCCCCTTATTAGATAAGGGACGAAGCATACCCGCTCTCCTTTGGAAGGGTTGGGGACGCTCTCCGCCTGCTTTCCACCCTTGAAGGTGGCCAGTCCGGCTCGAACCGGAACCATGAAAGCTGGGGGAAGATATCCCTCGGTTTGGAGCGCCACTAGCTCGCTGTGTGGAACTGAGCATCTCCCCCAATCTCCTGGCTTAGGGCTGGGAGCGCGAGAGGAGGAGCCGCGTCGACTATCCATGATGGAATGGATTTTTGTCAGAAGCGCTTCGATGAGAACTTGCGAATGGAGGATGGTGTGAGCTGGATCTAGATCCTCGCCTCTCTTATAGGCGGCTCGTTCGCGCGGCTAGGGGGTAAAATGTAAAAATACCCTAGCTTTTCGCATTCATACGACACGTGGAAGAAGGCCATTATTGGGCGTAGAAGCCAAGGAGCGCAACATTTATAAGGAAGCCGGACACTATTCGACAGGAACATGAAGTTTGAAGGAGAACCCGCCTTGCAACGCCGAAGACAATATACGCGCCGGACTCGTCGTCGCTGAAGCCCGGTTCGGGGGCTACTGAGGGAGTCCCGGACTAGGGGGTGTCCGGATAGCCGAACTATCATCATCGGCCGGACTCCAAGACTATGAAGATACAAGATTGAAGACTTCGTCCCGTGTCCGGATGGGACTTTCCTTGGCGTGGAAGGCAAGCTTGGCGATACGGATATGTAGATCTCCTACCATTGTAACCGACTTTGTGTAACCCTAGCCCTCTCCGGTGTCTATATAAACCGGATGGCTTTAGTCCATAGGACGAACAACAATCATACCATAGGCTAGCTTCTAGGGTTTAGCCTCCTTGATCTCGTGGTAGATCCACTCTTGTAACACACATCATCAATATTAATCAAGCAGGACGTAGGGTTTTACCTCCATCAAGAGGACCCGAACCTGGGTAAAACATCATGTCCCTTGTCTCCTGTTACCATCCGCCTAGACGCACAGTTCGGGATCCCCTACCCGAGATCCGCCGGTTTTGACACCGACACACGGTCTGAGGGGACGAAGATGACAAAAAGGAACAAGATACTTACTCATCCTCCACCTCCTCTTCTGCTGCCTTCCTCTTCCTCCTTGGGCTGAGGGACCCAATGTCGAAGACGACCTCTGCGTCAACGTCTGCCGGAGGAGGGGAAGAATGTGGAGTCTAGCCACGCTTGGACGAAGAAGAGGCAGTTGCTTTCTTCTTCGCCACCGCGGCCTTCACCAACTTCCTTGCCGCCGCGGCCCTTGTCTGGCGCACGGACCCCTCCTAGGTCTGCTGGGGTTGCGCAGCCCTGCCGGGCTGGACCGGCTCGCCGGAGCTGGCCCGCCGCAGGACTCGCCCTCTCCCCATGACCGGGGGTCGACGGCCTCGACCTCCTCCTCCGACGACTCGTCGACCACATCTTCGATGAGAGGGGCCCTGGTGTCGGTGCTGCTGGCCTCCCCAGTGGACTCTCCCCACTGGGCTAGCTCCCTCTCCTCCGCGACCGCCGCACTTGTCCTCCACGCCACCGGCGCTGCCGACCTCCCTGTCGAGCTCCGCCTCCGCCACCCTGGCGGTGATGTAGTCCAGCTCCGCTTGGGTGGTATCTTGGATGAGCAGTGGCTCGAGGCGGACATACCTCTCCGCCAAAGTGTCAAAGAATTCCTGCACCTGATCCGCCGGCGGCTCGGCCCAATTTGGGATGGGACCATGTGCATTGCAGTCCGGCATCATGGCGATGATGTCGGTTTGGCGCAAGTTGTTGCTCAGCGGGACCACCCCCGTCGGGAACCCAAACAAGGGCCCCTTGGCGACCTTGCCAGCCTTCGTAGCCACGTCGAGCTGAAAGAGTCGCTGGCAGAAGTGGGCGTGCCCCATCACCGTGAAGTTGTGATTCAGACCGGGGCGAAGCCTCATGATGTCAGCCGCATTCCTGAAGAGCCAGGCCGGCCTCCCCTTGTTATGCTGAGGAGCGATTCGGTGGCGGATGAAGTCCGCCCAATCATCTCCAGGGTGAGTCCGGCAATGGTGAGGCGGTGAATCCTGGTGGTGGCGACCTTGAGCTTGTCATCCTGGACATCAACATCGCCCCAGTCATTCGTGCAAACCGGCGGTGCTTGGCGTACCCGTCAGAATTCCTATGGGTCCTCCTCCTCAATCCAGCACCACCGGCCCTGCCACTCTTCCCACCTCTCCTTCTGAGCTCCCTCCGGGTATGTCCCTTTGGACCTTGGGATCTAAGCGACACAACTAGATATGGCGCCTCCCTTTTGGATTCGAGGATAAAAATAGTGGCGGAAAAGTGCCATGTTGGGGAGCACTCCGGCGAAGCCCTCACAGAGATGGGTGAAAAGAGCCATGCACGCCACAGCATTTGGGGTGAAATCCAGAAGGTGAAAGTCGAAAGAGTGCATGGCATCATTGAAAAATCAGAGAAGGGGGGGGCAGAGGCCGCAAGAAAAGTAGTCGACGAAGAATGGGTACCGGTTCGGGCCGGCTTCAGCGAAAGAAGCAAGGATGACGCGCGTGGCCGGATTCCCCATCCTCTTGCAACCCCACAGGGGCTTGAAGTAGTCCCAAAGGTGGACTACGTCGATGGTCGAGGGGAAGTAGGCGAGCTGCGTCCGCCGCGCCGCCAACTCGCTCTCCGGCGGCTCCTTCGTCCCGGCGTCCTTGGCCACTCACTTGACGTTGTTGGTTTTGGGGGCCATGGCGGCTGCGAGAGGCAAAGGATGGAGGACAGCGAAGTGCAGCGGCGGCGAGCAAGGGCAAGAATTGGAGAGGGAGTAAGAAGGGAACGGAGGTTCCGAGATTGGAGAAAGCACAGAGGGTAAATGAGCGGCGCGCCTATGGTTATTCCTTTTTATGGGGAAGGCGTGGGCCGCCTCTTTACCATCTACTGCGATGTGACGCATGCATACGGGAACCACCCCACGCATGACCCCCGCGTCACGCACGACCCTCTACGTCGCTCATTCAACACGAGTCATGGGGAAGCGCATCGGACAAAAAGTTACTACGATAAAAAAATCTGCCCACCTGCCCACGCACCGTTCTGGGCCTAGCCCAACAACGCGTCACGCTTATGTGTGGCCTAGGCCCGGGGGCTCCTGTCGGTGTACAAAAGTAGGGGCTCTCCTTCTGACCCCTTTACTTTAGCACGGACAGTCAGCGCCGCGCCCGCGACCACACTTAGCAGGGCAGAGGAGGGAAGCCAGAGAACAAGACGACGAAGGCAACGCCAAGACTAGAGACACAAATAGCAAGAGGGCGAGGTGGACTCCCCCGGCAGGACCCTTGCCGGGGCGGCCTCCGCAGCCCCGGCAAGAGCCTTGCCGGAGCAACTTGCCTGACGCCAACAGAGCGCGCCACCCTTGAGCCCAAGGGTTCCTACACCGTCAATCACATTGGACGAAGGCTCGGGTGGCACCTTCGTGGTGGCATGTAGATCTTTGTCAAGATAATAAACACACGAGATCAGATAAGGACTAGAAGACGACGACCCTCGGCGGGATCCTAGCCGAGGAAATCCACAAGACCCCCAGCAAAATCCTTGCCGGGGACAACCACGACGCCATGGCAAGACCCTTGCCGGGCCCCAGGCAAGACCCTTGCCGAGGGCATCAGCGGGGCCACATCCAGGACCATGCCTGCCAAGATTCAACTACCGTCCCCGTGCAGCTGCTAACCCAACCAGATGGGCAGGCACCTGCATGGCGATGAGCGGCCTCTACACCGACCCAGCAAGCACCTGCGTGGTGGCATGCAGACCTTCGTGTAGGCTCCACCATTGCACCAGCCCAGCAGCCAGCTAACGTGGCGCCACGACGCCTCGTCAGCTCGGACACGTGTCAAAGCCAGGCAAGGCAGCGACAGCCGGGACGATCTTCCTCGCCGTCCCCGATAAAGCGAGAGGGGCACGTCAGCATCGCATTAAATGCATTTGTACAATGGTGCCAGAGGATACACTCACCCACTGTACACCTTTCCACCTCCTGTGTGCCATTGTGGCAACCCCTTTTGTCTATAAAAGGAGGCCCGAGGCGTCCAGGAGAAGGATTCGGATCTTTTGGGCAAGTCACACCCCGTAGCTAGCTCAGGAACCCAAGAACACTCAAGTACATACACCAATGCAGGACTAGGGTATTACGCATCTCCACGGCCCGAACCTGGGTGAACAATCAGTGTGCTTCCTGTGAGACCCGCTCTTTGCACAACCCCGCGCCCGCCAACCGTATAAGGGATCCCAATGATTCCATAGGTGTCGATTTCCCCCGACACCTCTGATTGCTAAATCCAGAGGTAAAAGGGCCAGTGAACTTATGTATTATTGAGCTGCTGGCTCAGTTTGAGGAGAATGCTCAACAGTCCAATCTTTGCCTGGCTCGCCATCTTGAGCGTCTTTAACCCCCTTCTAGCTAGTGTTGAGGATCCAACATGTGGATGCCCAATGTTAACTGTAAATTGTATGATTTTGTCATACTAAGATTTGATTAGCTTAATCATGCCCTTAACTTCTGTTTGAATGTTCTTATTAAGTTGGTCTATGCTACATTTAGGACATCCTACGTCGAGTGGCTTTTGCATGTTCCAAAACAGTGCAACATGCAAAACTACCTAAAAATAGCAACATGCAAAACTTACTTAAAAAGGTGTGACATGCAAAAATAACCAAAAATATGTCAACATGGAATGAGGGTAGCATGCACTTAAATATTTTACCAAACAATTGCAACATGTACGTAAGGAGTCCAAAAAAGTACAATGTGGATAGCGGGGAGGGAAAGGATGACATAGGTAAGGGTAATCACACTACTGCATAACTAGATAGCAATGGCGGGTGTAGAAGTCCGATTAGTGACAAGCTTGGTTGTCAGGGGTGGCCACCACTGACCTCCCGGCACTGCTATAAATCCATCAGTAGCGAGTACCCCGCCCGGCACTGGTAAAGGCCAATCTCCATCGGGATTTAAATAACCAATGGCGGGCGTCAATATTCAACTGCAACATGCTGACAAACATACATGTGGCGGTCCATTTTCACACCCACCACTAGTATGATTTTATAAATAAAAAATGATGCACCGCCTAGCAGCGCATAGTTCAGGCACGTCGCAATTATTACGTAACCAACTGTGTTTGGGAATTTCGTGGACTCTACAAGTATCTAGGCAAACTACTTGCGGCGTTGTTCCGGGGCCAAAAGCTACTAGTAGTAAAAATCCTATAATGGGTCTCCCTACTAGTGGAAGTCCATATTTCCACTATGAACTGTCATAAATATCTAAGAATCAACCGTAAACATTGAAACCATCCAAGTTACAACCTTTAAATTTAAAACTGGTCAAGTTTAAACCTTGCCCTCTCTGCAAACGGTTTTTATGAGTTAGAGTAGTTTTGACGAGTTCATATATCAGTCAGTAGCCTACTTAGTTGTCACATCACAATAATGAAAATGAGCATGAAAATTTTCATAAAAATCAACACTACTATAATTATCATTATGGGTAAGTTTCAAACTTTTTTAAAATGGAATAAGGAATAGAAACAAAATATATATTCATATCTTTTTTGGTCATAACTTTAACCAAACCAGCCATGGCGATTATCTAGGGAACATTCATAACCTCTTCGACAAATAGATAAACAATTCCAAGATAAATAATAATTCATCAATGTTTTTGGTTAAAATTCGATAAAAAGATAGTTCTTGAATAATTGGAAACATTTTTTGTGCACTAAACACTACCATATGGACTACTGTGCACAAGTTTCAATATTTTTTCCAAACTTATTGAAAAACAATACAAGAAAAATACATGTTCAGACTCTTATTTGACAAAAAGAATGGTAGTGTCCTCAAAATGTAAAATCAACACTAGCAAGGTGATCAATCCGGGAAAGTTTCAAAATTTACTTCCAAAAATATTACAAAATGCAAGAAAATACATATTTAGTAAAATATTGTGTGACATGAGCAGACTAGGCGGCTAACTGGGAAGCCATCTGTTCAAACCCACTGAAACTAACCAAAAACCGGTGTGAGGAGAGGACGAGTTGAGACTTTACCGCTTTTGAAAATTAAGATTTGTAACTTGAATTGTTTCTAATTTTGGTGTTGATTCTTAGACTTTGTGATAGTCCAGAATATGTACTTCTTCGGGTTGTACATCCATTAGTTTGTTTTAACTAGCATCCTTCAATGACAAACTTTCATCTCCTAATGAGTTGTTCATATAGTTCTATTAGTTCGCTCCTAAGATTTAAATTTTTGTTTATTAGTACTTTCAATTTTTAGCTTCCTCGTTGTTGGCTCTTATGGCCTCAAGAACTGAGTGTCCAGCCAAGTTGGTCTTTCAAAGCAACTAGTGGTATACTTTATTGAAATTCTTGTATGATCCATATATATTGGTATTAAGTCTAGCAATTACATGCAACGGTTTTCTAACATGATGATATAACATGACTTTCACTTTAGGAAGGGAGGAACACAACAGCACACTCCTCCATTCTCCCTAGCGCAGTAGCCTTTGTGCCCCTCATAGCCATGTATTATGCACTCTTCGTTAAAGTAATCTAAGGCATACTCATATGAACTTGCACACGCTGAGAAATGAAAACATTGTTTTCCATGTGGAGTGTTGGTACCTGAACACAATGTAGTAAGCACCAGAACATATAAATTAGTACATATGAAATACATGACCCATATCCATTTTGGCATGTTGATTATCGAGAAACTCGTCCAAGAAATGTATTCAAAAATTACCTATATCCCTCCCTGCTATAGCAGGGCGACACAAAAAAGTGGTACACATCAACAGAAGAGCAACAAACAGAGAATATGTGTGTTGTTCTTCATAGATGCCATGATCAACACTGGCTTGATATTACTTATTTTCTCTTGATGTTTTCCTTCTCTACATGTATGTTTCCTACACAGGTGTTTATAAAGAGGAGTGAATAAACAATGATTCTCACCCCTTTATCCTTTTCTGCATTAATCATTTCTCCTAGTTTTGGTATACTTTAATTGCCATATTAACTTGTATCCTTACATAACAAAATTAATATTGTCGGATATCGGGTTCCGGCAAAACCCTCAAGGTTCGAACTCTGGGGTGTGCACGAAGATCTTCTCCCTACCGATCCACGCCCCAAAGCCTCGTCACGAATCTAAGCTTCACGATGAACAACACAAGGGACACAAGGTTTATACTAGTTCGGGCCACCGTTGTGGTGTAATACCCTAATCCAATGTGTGGTGTGGTGGATTGCCTCTGGGGCTGATGATGAACAGTACAGAGGAAGAACAACCTCGCGAGGGGTGTTCTTGAGCTGGTGCGGTGTCCTACCTGGGATGGATTCGATCCGCTCTAGATGATGTGTTCCTTACTCTACGGTGGTGGCTATCTCTATTTATAGGGGTCTGGTCCTCTTCCCAATTATTGAGCGGGAAGGGAGCCAACAACGGCCATTTTGAAGGGGCACAACTAGTATAAGCTATCCTGACTAAAGTTGGTCTTCGACTGCCAAAGGCACTAGCGATGATGCCGTCTTGGGCTCCACGGTGACCTCCGTCCTGCCGCTCTGCTGGTCTTGGTCTCGTTACACCGATATGGAAACCTTTGCTTGATACCTTGGTACTCCGCGCCTGCGCTTGCCCCCTTTGCACCAAAGAGGAAACGAGGACACTGCGCGGGCTGGCGCCCTCTTGGTCTCGATCATCATGGCTTGCATCACAAGTACGTCGCGAGGTACTCCATGCCTTGATCTCTCTGCCTCCTCGCGAGCCTGCCTAGTGAGGCCACCCCTGAGGAAGCCTTGCATCATCCGCCATGCGAGGTTTGGCCCCTCGCGAGGGTCTTGAACTTGGGTTGATGAAGACGGGCCATATTGGGCCACTGCTTGAGCCACGCCGCAGGCCGCACGCAGGCAAGTTTAGGGACCCCCGTTCCTAGAACACCGACAGTAGCCCCCGGGCCCAAGGCGTGCTCGGACTTGGATTAGCAGTGAAGCCAAAGGGCAAGTGTGGAGCGCCGAGGGCCCCAATCAGCCCGTTGCCTTGGTTGCCACATGTTGGTTGGTTGGACGTGGGCGTCTTCGCTTCCCAACGCTGCCTCGGCAACTGCCCGATTTGATGAGTCCCTGCTGCATGCAAAAAGAGTCATGATTACCTGTGATCATGGAGGCCGACGGTTGGCCTCCTCTAGACTATAAGTACTGAGAGGCGCGAGCCCCCGTTGTCCATCTCTCCTTGCTCGGCTCGCTTCTTCTTCCTTGCTCCTCCTCCATCTCTCCACCAATGGCTCCGATCCACTGGTTCTCAGCCGTGGAGAAAGCAAAAGCCCCCCCGGGAGGAGCCCGACCAGCTCCCGCCGAAGAAGCGGCCGGTCCTCGGCTGCCGTGACGAGGTTGCACGGCCGGAGTTGTCGAGGCCTTGGTACGAGCGGCCACCTCCTAGGTTTCTGCTACCTCTATACGTCTGGGCTGTGGGCCCTGGAGAAGAAGACGTCGAGCGGCACCGCCCGCGCCGCCGGCGATGGCGACGAGTCATGGCGGTGCGCGCCGTTTCTCCTGGAGTCCACGCCACGGACTCCTCTCACGAGCTCGTACTCCATGCCGCCATGCCTCCAGGCACCTGGATCTGCTTTCCTCCCTTCTTCGCCTTTGAGATGCTGCCATGGGGGCCTCTTGAGCTCTGGTTGCAGCATGCCGACTGCGGTACCCTGGCGACCGGAGCGGAGGTTGAAGTCGTCGCCCTGGGCAAGGTCTACATGACCTGAGGCTGGGGCGATATTGCCCGGGTCTACTGAACTGGGGGTGCCCTCATGATTCACTTCGAATACGATGGCGCCTCCTTGATGCTCTTCAAGGTCTTCAATGCGGAAGGCCGCCGGCTGGAGTGCTTCCCCAGAGGAGGCAGCCAGTACGTCGATGTGGCAAGGGCTAGGCCTGCCACCCACTTCCCCAGCGGCTCCTTCGTCAGCAGTGGCAATTCTTGGGAGTCCAGCGGCTCTCCCGAGCTCTTCGCGACTTTGGAGATGAGCGACGACAGCTATATGCCCCCGAGCTCGCATCATGCCTGGAGCAAGGTGGCAGCATCAGGCCGTCGCCGTAGCTGATCTGGATGTGGTTGGCGCCAGCCTCCCGTGGCCCACTATTGATGATGGGGTCAGCCATGGGAGCGCGTGTACTTAGGGCTCCTTAGGATTAGCACCTTTTGTTCCCTGCGAGGAATTGAGAAAGTACCCCGTGGGGGCATGTAAAGTGTCCGCAATGCCTTTTGTTGATATTATCCTTATTATGAAGCGGTGCTAAATGCCTGTCCTATTCCGGCTTGGTTTCCCCTTTCTAACCTCGCGACGACTTGGTGTTCTATGCTAATAGGTCTCGGTCCCCAGGTAGGCTTTAGCCATCGCTGGTATGCTAGGTCGTGATGCCGTGGTCAAGGCCAGGAGGTGAGCGGCCCGAGGTCCAGTAAGAGCCCCTGAGGCACGATGCTCAGGAGGTCCCCTTTAGCGCTCAAGCAGTCGCCGAAAGGTGAGAAAGGAAGGCAACATCGCCGTCACAGAGCCGAATTAAGTGGAGGTTTTGTGTCGCGTTGATTAAATATTCCAGGGGCAAGATTTATCTCGAAAGCAGGGCGTAGATCCTTTGCGATGCATCGGACTTGCGCGGATGCAGTTGGGATGTAGTTGGTTTAGGCCTTCATGAGGTTCCCCTCCCTTCCTCATACTCTCCTTCGTGCTTTACGTCCTTAGGTCCCGGCCCTCGAGCGAGCTCAGCCGCCGCTGGTATGCCAGGTCGCGATGCTGTGGACAAGGCCAGGGGGTGAGGGCTAGAGAGCCAGTAAGAGCTCCTGAGTCGCGATGCTCAGGAGCCCCCCTTTTAACGCGCAAGCGGATCGCACGGGCAAGAGAGGGAGAGAGCTCGCGACGCCTCCCCGTCTTAGGCCTTAGGGAGTTCCTGTAAACCAACACGAGAAAAGCACTGGTTGCCATTACGATTGCCAGCCGGCCATTGGTTGCTCCAAGAGAGTGGTGAGGGCACTGAGGGCCTGGTGAGGTGGCGCTTGCGGGGCTGCCGCGGGCCAGAGCTCGACCACTCAGATTTGTCGATGTTGCAAGGACGGACCCATGCACAAGCATCGTGCCAGCGCGAGCGGCTCCAAAGGTAGGTGTTAATCGAGTAGGCGATTATCACAGGCAGGTTAAGCATGAAAGGCAAATAAGCTTAGGTAGATGTGGGAAAGATACATGCCAATTGGTCAGGCCCGAGCGGCTTGGGGATGATGCAGCCCGTGGGGCACCCCGGCAAGGTAAACTAAAGACATAAGCAAAAGGGATACATGCCGCAGGGACAGACCCACGTGACCTGGGAATAATGCAGCCCTGAGGGTGCTCCCAGCTAAAATGAACTCGAAAGATGTCACCTGATACCATTGTAGTGCGATTGATGGGGTAGCTGACGATGCGCGATGAAGAGGCCGATCCTCACGAGCCACCGGAGCCCCGAGCCTCGGGAGGCTCTGGGGGTCCGGGTGGTTCCTCGAGGACCATCTCCATCTCTGCCAGGACCGCGTGGTGCTTGGCCTCCTGAGCTGCCTGAATGCTCCGCAGAAGACACTGGTGAGCAGTAGCCGCGTTCGGCAGGCCGAAAGGCATGCAAACGTAGCTGTGCGGCGGAACCTCGCAGTGTCCCACGCCTGAAGGCCAGAAGCGCTCCTGAGATGCGACTCGGCTGAGCCCTGGGTAGTTGATGCAGACACGCAGCCCACCATCCTCGCCTGGATGGGGAGCTACGCCGGGCAGGCGGCGATCTCCGCGTATGACTCTTGATTCCTGCAGCTCCTAAGTGGCTTTGGTGATGAACTCCTGCTGGTTGGGCCCTCCTTGCCCCATGCCTTCCTGAGGGAAGCGTGCCGTGAAGCACGCCTCCAAGTGGTGCCCGAGCGCCTCCCTCGTGATGCTGGCAAAGTCTGTGGCCCTCCAAGGGAGAGCCCTCGAGCCTTGCCCGAGGAGGGCGCCAGGCGCGCCTTCCTATGCGACGGAGGGAGGCGCCCCTTGCATGGGCGCAAGTCCTGACGTGGCGCCTCCTGAGATGCCAACCCCCTGAGGCCTTGAGCTGGGTGATGTCTTCTTCTTCTTGGGAACTTCCTCGGGAGGGTTCTCACTCTTGCTGTCTGGGTCCTCGACTTATGCAGCTTGGAAGGCACGCTCGAGAGAGCACACCGCATCCTTCTCTTCGCAGGGGACTGTGATGATTCCGCCGCTTCCCGGCATCTTGAGGACATTGTAACCATGGTGAGTTACCGCCATGAACTTGGCCAGGGCTGGATACCCGAGGATGGCATTGTATGGCAGGCGGATGTGGGCAACGTCAAAGTCGATGACCTCGGTACGATAGCTCTTGCACTGTCCAAAGGTGATAGGGAGGCGAACCTGCCCTATCGGAGTGGTGGAGCCGTCAGTGACTCCTGAGAAAGGCTTGGTTGGCTGAAGTTGATCATATGGCACTTAGAGATTATTAAACGTCTCGACGGACAGAATGTTGAGTCCTGCGCTGCCATTGATGAGGGTCCTGGTAACCTGCACATTGCTGATGACTGGGGAACAAAGCATTGGGAGGACGCCTGTTGTGGCCGCACACTTGAGCTGATCCGCTGAGCTGAACGTGATTGCGCACGTGGACCACCTAAGAGGGTGCGTGGCCTCGAGCTTGGGAAGGACTGCATTCACCTCATGAGCAAACTTCTTGAAGATGCGCTGAGAGGCTGGGGCCTGGGCACCGCCCAAGATGCAAGCGATAGCACGTGGCTACTAGAAGCCCCCAGCCCCCTCGTCTTGGTTGTGGTTGTCATTCCTTCTTGGTGATGGTGGTAGAGGAGGAAGGCATGCGTTGCCCTGCGGGCGATCCTTGCGAGGCTGATCCCTCCAAGCCCCCTCGCGAGGCTGGTCCTGCCAGCGATCCTCGGGAGGTCGGTCACACCACTCCTGGTGAGGGCCTCGGTCGTCCCATCGTCCTCCACCTCTTCCTCCTCCTCGGCCGTAGCCCCGGTCATTGCGCTCGGGGCGTCGACCGATGCGTCCCCCTCGGGCGGCTCAGAGCTCTTGGCATTCGTTGGTGTTGTGGGTGTGGAGGTTGTGGTAGGCGCAGAATCGGCTACCCTTGGATGACTCCGGCTGGTCCCTGCCGCGCTTCGTGTCTGGTTCTACTGTGAGCACAGCTGCTCCTTTGCGCTTCACGTCCTTGGCCTTGGCTTTCTTCCCTTCTGGGTCAGCCGCTGGAAGCTCGAGAAGGGAGAGGCACCCCTCCTCGGCTCTTGCGCACTTGGTCGCCAGGTTGAATAGCTCCAGAGATGTGCACAAATCCTCGTGGATAGCCAGCTCCTCCTTCATCTTGACGTCGCGGACGCCGTCAATGAACACTGAGATGATGGTCTCCTCAGTCACCTTGGGAATCTTGAGGCGAGCATTGTTGAAGCGCTGGATGTACTTCTGCAAGGTCTCTCCTAGCTGCTGCTTGATGTGGCGCAGGTCACCCACGACTGGAGGACGGTCACGAGTGCCCTGGAAGTTCGCGAGGAAACGGCTACGCATCTCATCCCCGGAGGAGATCGAGCCGGGAGGCAGGTTCAGGAGCCAGGTGCGGGCACCATCCTTGAGCGCCGTTGGAAACCAGTTCGCCATGACCTTTTCGTCCCCATTGGCCGCCTCGATGCCCAGCTCGTAGAGCTGCAGGAACTCTATGGGGTTGGCAGTACCATCGTAGTGAGGAGGCAGATCTAGCTTGAACTTGTCCGGCCTTGCGTAGCTCGGTGGTGAAGGCGCGGCAGCATACAGTGGCCCCCGGAACCCTTTGCAGACGCGGGGCTTGCTCTTGGAGATTCTCGCGCGCCGCCGCCAGGGGCAGCGCGGGGTCTTGACGTGCTGGCGCAGGGATGCGGTCTTGATGTGCCGGAGAGGGAAGCACGCGAGCGCCTTCTTGAGGCCGAGGGATCTTAGAGCAACAAGTAAAATCACAAATTTCACAAAGATTCCAAGCATAGCACATCAATTTGTTTATTTGATCCCATAAGAGTATTCCCTTTTCAGACAAATGGTGACACACAAAATGAGAATGCTCATCTAAAGATTTCCCATCAACTAGGCTAGTTGGGGTTTCAGCACGAGCGCAGAAGGATCGAAGATGATCCAAGTAAAACACTTTAAGTGGATCCATAACAATAGATTTTTAGCAAGCAAAGATGCAAGCACATAGAAGGCACATGGCGACACAAGCAAAAAAAAAGGCAAACGAAAGAGAGAGGATATTGGGAAAGAGAGGGCGAATAAAATGGCAAGGGTGAAGTGGGGGAGAGGAAAACGAGAGGCAAATGGCAAACAATGTAAATGTGAGGGATATGAGTTTGTGACGGGTACTTGGTATGTCTTGACTTGAGCGAAGACCTCCCCGGCAACGGCGCCAGAAATCCTTCTTGCTATGTCTTGAGCTTGCGTTGGTTTTCCTTGAAGAGGAAAGGGTGATGCAGCAGAGTAGCGTAAGTATTTCCCTCAGTTTTTGAGAACCAAGGTATCAATCCAGTAGGAGGCTCCTCAAAAGTCCCACGCACCTACACAAACAAACAAAGAACTCGCAACCAACGCAATAAAGGGGTTGTCAATCCCTTCACGTCCACTTGCGAAAGTGAGATCTGATAGAGATAGTATGATAAGATAAATATATATTTAGTATTTTATAATATAGATTCAAAAAGTAAAGATGTAAATAAAAGTAGATTGAAAGCTTATATGATAAAAGATAGACATGGGGGGCATAGGTTTCACTAGTGGCTTCTCTCGAGATAGCATAAGTATTACGGTGGGTGAACAAATTACTGTCGAGCAATTGATAGAAAAGTGAATAATTATGAGATTATCTAGGCATGATCATGTATATAGGCATCATGTCCGTAACAAGTCGACAGACTCCTGCCTTCATCTACTACTACTACTCCACACATCGACCGATTCCTGCCTGCATCTAGAGTATTAAGTTCATAAAGAACACAGTAATGCATTAAGAAAGATGACATGATGTAGGGGGATAAACTCAAGCTATATGATATAAACCCCATCTTTTTATCCTCGATGGCAACAATACAATACGTGCTTTGCTGCCCCTGCTGTCACTGGGAAAGGACACCGCAAGATTGAACCCAAAGCTAAGCACTTCTCCCATGGCAAGAAAGATCAATCTAGTAGGCCAAACCAAATTGATAATTCGAAGAGACTTGCAAAGATAACTCAATCATACATAAAATAATTCAGAGAAGATTCAAATATTTCTCATAGATAAACCTGATCATAACCCCACAGATCATCGGATCTCGACAAACACACCACAAAAAGAGTTTACATCGAATAGATCTCCACAAGAGAGGGGGAGAACATTGTATTGAGATCCAAAAAGAGAGAAGAAGCCATCTAGCTAATAACTATGGACCCGAATGTCTGTGGTAAACTACTCACAACTCATCGGAAGGGCTATGGTGTTGATGTAGAAGCCCTCCGTGGTCGATTCCCCCTCTGACGAAGCGCCAGCGAAGGCTCCAAGATGGTATCTCACGGATTGAGAAGGTTACGGCGGTGGAAATTGTTTTTCGTTGGCTCCCTGGATGTTTTTGGGGTACGTAGGTATATATAGGAGGAAGGACTACGTCGGTGGCTGCCTGTGGGGCCCAGGAGACAGGGGGCGTGCCCAGGAGGGGTGGGCGCGCCCTCCTATCTCTTGGAGCCCTCGTCTTCTTCTTGATCTGCACTCCAAGTTCCCCAGATCACGTTCGTTCCAAAAATCAAACTCCTGAAGGTTTCATTCCATTTGGACTCCGTTTGATAGTCCTTTACTTCGAAATACTGAAATAGGCAAAAAACAGCAATACGGGATGGTCCTCCGGTTAGTAGGTTTGTCCCAAAAATGATATAAACGTGTAAAATACAGCCCATAAACATCCAAAAGGGGTAATATAAGAGCATGGAACAATCAAAAATTATAGATACGTTGCAGACGTATCAATCATCCCCAAGCTTAATTCCTGCTCGTCCTCGAGTAGGTAAATGATAAAAACAGAATTTTTGATGTGGAATGCTACCTAGCATAATTCTCAATGTAATTTTCTTTATTGTGGCATGAATGTTCAGATCCAAATGATTCAAAATAAAAGTTCATATTGATAAAAGAAATGGTAACACTTCAAGCATACTAATCAAAGCAATCATGTCTTCTCAAAATAATATGGCTAAAGAAAGTTCATCCCTACAAAATCATATAGTTAGGCTATGCTTCATTTTCGTCACACAAAGATGTTCCCAAATTCTACACCCCCGATGACAAGCCAAGCAATTGTTTCGTACTTAAATAATCTCAAAAAATTTAAACCTTCATGCAATACATGAGCGTGAGCCATGGATATAGCACTATGGGTGGAATAGAATATGATGATGGGGATTGTGTGGAGAAGACAAAAAAGGAGAAACTCTCACATTGACGAGGATAATCAACAGGCTACATAGATGCCCATCAATTGATGTCAACATGAGGAGTAGGGATTGCCATGCAACGGATGCACTAGAGCTATGAATGCTCAACAAAAGAAAACTAGTGGGTGTGCATCCAACTTGCTTGCTCATGAATACCTAGGGCATTTGAGGAAGCCCATCTAGGAATATACAAGCCAAGTTCTATAATGAAAAATTCCCACTAGTATATGAAAGTGACAACATATGAGACTCACTATATGAAAAACATGGTGCTACTTTGAAGCAAAAAATATGAGACTCACTCTATGAAGAGCATGGTGCTACTTTGAAGCACAAGTGTGGAAAAAGAGATAGTAACATTACCCCCCTTTTTATTTATTTTCTTTTTTCTTTCTTTTTTTTCTTTTTCTTCTTTTTTCTTTTTCTTTTTTTCTTTGGCCTTTTTTTGGGCAATGCTCTAATAATGATGATCATCACACTTTTATTGATTACAACACATAAATTACAACTCAAAACTAGAACAACATATGACTCTATATGAATGCCTCCGGCAGTGTACCGGGATGGTGCAATGAATCAAGATTGACATGTATGAAAAATTATGCATGATGGCTTTGCCACAAATATGATGACAACTACATGATCATGCAATGGCAATATGACAAAAGTAATGTATGTCATGATGATGAATGGAACGGTGGAAAGTTGCATGGCAATATATCTCGGAATGGCTATGGAAATGCCATAATAGGTAGGTATGGTGGCTGTTTTGATGAAGATATAAGGAGGTTTATGTGTGATAGAGCGTATCATATCACGGGGTTTGGATGCACCGGCGAAGTTTGCACCAACTCTCAAGGTGAGAAAGGGCAATGCACGGTACCGAAGAGGCTAGCAAAGGCGGAAAGGTAAAAGTGTGTATAATCCATGGACTCAAAATTAGTCAAAAGAACTCATATACTTATTGCAAAAATTTAGAAGTCATCAAAAATCAAGCACTATGCACATGCTCCTAGAGGGATAGATTTTTAGTAAAAGACCATCGCTCGTCCCCGACCGCCACTCATAAGGATGCACAAGCCAGGTACACTTCATGTTTCAAATTTGTTACACAACTTTAACCATACGTGCATGCTATGGGACTTGCTAACTTCAACACAAGCATTCTTTAAATTCATAATCACTCAACTAGCATGACTTTAATATCACTACCTCCATATCTCAAAACAATTATCAAGTATCAAATTGATCATAGCATCCAATTCACTTCCTATGATAGTTTTTATTATACCCAACTTGGATGCCTACCATTCTAGGACCAATTTTATAACCATAGAAAATACCATGCTGTTCTAAAAGACTCTCAAAATAATATAAGTGAAGCATGAGAGACTAGCAATTTCTACAAAATTAAGCCACCGCCGTGCTCTAAAAGATATAAATGAAGTACTAGAGCAAAAACTATCAAGCTCAAAAGATATAAGTGAAGCACATAGCATATTATAATAAATTCTAATCAAGTAGGCTTCTACCAAAAGGTGTGTACAGCAAGGATGATTGTGGTAAACTAAAAATCAAAGACTAATATAATACAAGACGCTCCAAGAAAAACACATGTCATGTGGAGAATAAAAATATAGCTCCAAGTAACGTTACCAATGAACGAAGACGAAAGAGGGGATGCCTTCCCGGGGCATCCCCAAGCTTAGGCTTTTGACTATTCTTGAATATCTTGGGGTGCCAAGGGCATCCCCAAGCTTAGGCTTTTGCCACTCCTTATTCCATAGTCCATCAAAGCTTAACCTAAAACTTGAAAACTTCACAACACAAAACTCAACAGGAAATCTTATAAGCTCCGTTAGAGAAAGAAAACAAAACCACCAGATAAGGTACTGTAATGAACTCATTCTTTATTTATTTTGGTGTTAAACCTACTGTATTCCAACTTCTCTATGGTTTATAAACTATTTTAATAGCCATAGATGCATCAAAATAAGCAAACAACACACGAAAAACAGAATCTGTCAAAAACAGAACATTCTGTAGCAATCTGTAACTAACGCAAACTTCTGGAACTCTAAAGCTCCTACAAAAATAGGAAGTCCTGGAAAATTTTTCTATTGATCATAAGCAAAAGGAATCAACGCAAAAGCACGTTTCTGAGATTTAACAAAATTAAATTCGTGCGCACAAAGTTTCTGTTTTTCAGGAGAATCAAATCAACTATCATCATAGGTTATCCTATAGGTTCTACTTGGCACAAAAACTAATTAAAAGATAAAAACACATCTAAACAGAAGGTAGATGCAAAATTTATTAATAAACAGGAACAAAAACAAAAAACACAAATAAAATTGGGTTGCCTCCCAACTAGCGCTATCGTTTAACGCCCCTAGCTAGGCATAGATAATTTTAATGATGCTCACATGAAAGACAAGAATTGAAGCACAAAGAGAGCATCATGAAACACATGAAAAACACATCTAAGTCTAACATGCTTCCTATGCATAGGCATATTATAAGCAAACAAATTTTCAAAGCAAACAAAAACTAGCATATGCAAGGAATAAGAAAGAGACGATAGCAATCTCAACATGACGAGAGGTAAATTAATAAGATAAAAATTTCTACGACCATATTTTCCTCTCTCATAATAATTACATGTAGGATCATAGGCAAGTTCAACAAAATAGCTATCACATAACATATCCTTAACACGATCCACATGCATGCAAAGTTGACACTCTTCCAAGATAGTGGGATTAACATTAACTAAAGTCATGACCTCTCCAAACCCACTTTTATCAAAAATATTATAAGATTGAACATACCCCAAATATGTGGTATCTAAAGTTGACACTCTTCCAAACCACTTTCAATATTATTGCAAACACTATTATCAATCTCATATTCATCATGGGGCTTAAATAAATTTTCAAGATAAGAAGAATCACCCCAATCATGATGATTGCAACAAGTAATAGGCATAGCAAAACTAGCATCCCCAAGCTTAGGGTTTTGCATATTATTAGCACAATTTACATCAAGATAATTCATAGTAAAATAATTGCAATCATGCTTTTCATTGAAGGAACTATCAAGTATGGGTGCAATAGCAACGATCTCATGTTTAACATAAGGAACTATAGCAAAATCATCTTCATAAATATTGACATCATGGCCACCAGAATAGCAAGCATCATGTTCATCAAGGGATATTTCAATCAAATCATCAGAATCATCATTATCTATAGATTCATGCATATCATTATTTTCTTCCAAAGCAACGGTCATTCTCTCAATAAATTCTTTGACATGGACATTATGAACAAGGTTTTCATGGCAATATTTAAGTATGCGAAAATTTTCAGATTCGTAGAGAGTATATCATACTTTTCAATCAAAGAAGAAACTTCATAAGCACCCTTAAAAGCAACAAATTCTTCAATTTGTCTAATATCATAGTAACTATAAACACCCTTTGCACAAGAAGATAAAATCTCATTTTCATTAAACTCACATAGGTAGGGAAGGTGTTTTTTAGGGTTCTTAGAGCAACAAGTAAAATCACAAATTTCACAAAGATTCCAAGCATAGCACATCAATCTGTTTATTTGATCCCATAAGAGTATTCCCATTTCAGGCAAATGGTGACGCACAAAATGAGCATGCTCATATAAAGATTTCCCATCAACTAGGCTAGTTGGAGTTTCAGCACGAGCGCATAAGGATCGAAGATGATCCAAGTAAAATAGTTTAAGTGGATCCATAACAATAGATTTTTAGCAAGCAAAGATGCAAGCACATAGAAGGCACATGGAGACACAAGCATTCTAAAGGAAAGCGAAAGAGAGAGGATATTGGGAAAGAGAGGGCGAATAAAACGGCAAGGGTGAAGTGGGGGAGAGGAAAACGAGAGGCAAATGTCAAATAATGTAAATGTGAGGGAGATGAGTTTGTGATGGGTACTTGGTATGTCTTGACTTGAGCGAAGACCTCCCCGGCAACGGCACCAGAAATCCTTCTTGCTACGTCTTGAGATTGCGTTGGTTTTCCTAGAAGAGGAAAGGGTGATGCAGCAGAGTAGCGTAAGTATTTCCCTCAGTTTTTGAGAACCAAGGTATCAATCCAGTAGGAGGCTCCTCAAAAGTCCTACGCACCTACACAAACAAAGAAAGAACTCGCAACCAACACAATAAAGGGGTTGGCAATCCCTTCATGGCCACTTGCAAAAGTGAGATCTGATAGAGATAGTATGATAAGATAAATATATTTTTAGTATTTTATAATATAGATGCAAAATTAAAGATGCAAATAAAAGTAGATTGAAAGCTTATATGATAAAAGATAGACCCGCGGGCCACAGGTTTCACTAGTGGCTTCTCTCAAGATAGCATAAGTATTACAGTGGGTGAACAAATTACGGTCGAGCAATTGATAGAAAAGCGAATAATTATGAGATTATCTAGGCATGATCATGTATATAGGCATCACGTCCGTAACAAGTAGACAAACTCATGCCTGCATCTACTACTATCACTCCACACATCGACCGACTCCTGCCTGCATCTAGAGTATTAAGTTCATAAAGAACAGAGTAACGCATTAAGAAAGATGACATGATGTAGAGGGATAAACTCAAGCAATATGATATAAACCCCATCTTTTTATCCTCGATGGCAACAATACAATATGTGCCTTGCTGCCCCTGCTGTCACTGGGAAAAGACACCGCAAGATTGAACTCAAAGCTAAGCACTTCTCCCATGGCAAGAAAGATCAATCTAGTAGGCCAAACCAAACTGATAATTCAAAGAGACTTGCAAAGATAACTCAATCATACATAAAATAATTCAGAGAAGATTCAAATATTTTCATAGATAAACTTGATCATAAACCCACAATTCATTGGATCTCGACAAACACACTGCAAAAAGAGTTTACATCGAATAGATCTCCACAAGAGAGGGGGAGAACATTGTATTGAGATCCAAAAAGAGAGAAGAAGCCATCAAGCTAATAACTATGGACCCAAAGGTCTATGGTAAACTACTCACAACTCATCGGAAGGGCTATGGTGTTGATGTAGAAGCCCTCCATCGTCGATTCTCCCTCTGGCGGAGCGCCGGCGAAGGCTCCAAGATGGGATCTCGCAGATAGAGAAGGTTACGGCGGTGGAAATTGTTTTTCGTTGGCTCCCTGGATGTTTTCGGGGTACGTAGGTGTCGGTGTACTAGAATAGGGGTACCCTAGTACCCCGAACTTGTGCACGGGCAGTTGCAGCGCCCCGCGGCAAGGGTTTGCCGGGTGACCGCCAAGATACTCCGTGGCTCCTTTCGGGCCATTCAAGAACAAAGTATTCAAGTCAAGAAGACAAGGCCCCGGCAAGTGGAGCTTGCCGGGAAGGCCAACCGAGGCATCTCAAGGAACTTGTCGCGATGCACCACGCGTCCCGGCAAGGCCCGGCGAGCGACAAGCTTCCGGGCGCAACAAGACCACGACCGCAGCAAGGCACTTGCCGCGGCAAGCGGCCACTCTGTGCCCACGCTCCAGTGCATCCACCAACGTGTCGCCTTGGGGGGCCTCTACAGGCGCGCGTGGCGGAGGGCTGTGCAGCCAGCGGTGCACGGAGGCATGCGACGCTGACAAGATCGCCGTCGTGGCGAACGGTGGCGCCCCTA
This sequence comes from Triticum aestivum, assembly GCF_018294505.1. Taxonomy (NCBI): domain Eukaryota; kingdom Viridiplantae; phylum Streptophyta; class Magnoliopsida; order Poales; family Poaceae; genus Triticum; species Triticum aestivum. Next base: position 91,640,928 of record NC_057804.1, read on the forward strand.
ACGGTCCTTTTCTGCACTGTTTGGGCGACACAGACGGGCATTTAATGCCCTTGTCCCCTGCCGTCAGGGTTAGGTATAGAGAACTGTACAAGTAGCTGTGCCAACTATCTCTCTTTTTACGTTTTTACCCTTCTCTGCGTTGCCACCTGTCGGTGACCCCTTGTGCATATAAAAGGAGGCCCATGCGCAACGTAGAGGGGGTTCGACTGGTTCGGCTCGACTGGTTTGGAAGGCTCGGATCATTTCGAAGCCAGAAAACACTTAGCTCTCTAGAGCAAGAACACAATACAATCAGACAAGCAGCAGTAGGAGTATTATCTCTCCGGAGAGCTCCGAAGTTGGGTAAACTGCTCGTGTGCTTCGCCTTGATCTGCTCTTCGTGCGACCTCGGCCCCCCACCGAACCGAAAGGGGCTCGGTCCGCCGGTCCCATATATGTTCGTGGATCAGTTTACCCGACATCTTTGGCGCGCCAGGTAGGGGGCGTCGAGATTGTGCGAACCTGATCCGGCGTTCACACGAGCTAGATCTTCATTTTCTTCATCAACATGCCACCGAAGAAGAAGGCTTCGGAGGCAACTGCTCCGTCCGCGTCGATCTCACCGCCACCGGAACAAACGGGTGGTGGGGTTGACGCTGGTGGAAGAACAGACATCGACGAGGAAGCTCACGGTGCTGCCAGGTCCAAGGACAAGGCTGCACAAACCCTGATGTCTTCACATCCGCCGCGCCCCTCTCAGGAAGCGCAGGACCGACAGCGTCATGGTGTTCGTAGTACCATACGCTTCTTGGACCAGGATCAAGCTGGTGGGTCTCGGGGCGCTCAAGACCATCATGCACGCCAACATGCTGGCACGAGTGAGGCACGGTCGCCTGGACGGGGTACTTCTACTTCTAACATAGTTAGAAGTCTGAGCACATCCCGCTCCTCGCACCGATCGCCACTACCACCCACCACTCCAGCAGAAGCTCTGGCCCGAGCTCAACTGCTCCTGGACTATCCTCCTGCGGAAGACAAGATCGACCAATGGAGGGCCACCATTCAGAGCCTCATCGGCTTCGCCAACGGCGACACTCCACGGCAGCCGAGCACGTCGCTGCCGCGGCAGGACTGCCAGGCGCGAGCCGGTGGCGACGAAACTGGTGGGGGTGCAACCACCATGCACTCTCCACCCCGAAGGCCAAGATCGCCGACTCGCCGGATCCACCTCGACAGCGACTCCACCGCATCGTCGGATCCACGAGCTCGTCGCGATCAGCACCAAGTTCTTCGCGATAGACAGCAAGAAGAGGCTCGAACTCGCATCGAGCGCCAAAGAGAAGCGCGACGTCAATCCGACAAGCGCGCTGGGACCTCTGTTGACATGCACGCGCCTGGAGTACCAGACGACTTATCATACGCGGTAGGTTGCCCTGCGTTCACTCGTGAGCTGCGGCAGGTCTAGTGGCCCAGCACGAAGAATTTCAAGCCAGATGTACCGGAAAAGTACGACGGCAAGACGCATCCATCGGAGTTCCTCAGCATCTACACCATTGCGGTGCAAGCTACTGGGGGGCAAGACGACAAGATCCTTGCCAACTACTTCCCGCTGGTGCTCAAGCCCAATGTCAGATCCTGGCTCATGCACTTGCCGGACAACTCCATATCCTCCTGGGCTGATTTGTGCCTTCAGTTTGTCGGCGCCTTCACAGGAGGCCACAAGCCTCATGGCCAAGAGAGCGACCTTCACCTGCTCGCCCAGAAGGAAGGAGAGCCCTTGCGCAAGTACATTCAGAGATTCAGCCGTGTACAGCACAACATCCCAGACGTCCACCCTGCCGCGGTGATCAGCGCGTTCCATCAGAACATGCGGAACCGCAGGATGCGGGAGGAGATGGCGATGTGCAAGACCAGAGACGTCAGTGAGCTATATGCCCTGGCCGACAAGTGTGCACGTGATGAGGAAGGGAGGAGACTCCCCTGAGAGAACGTAGGAGCAGGAGGATCTGACAGCGAGGATACCGCCCCGGCAAGGAAAAACCGGCGGCGGAATAACAGAAAGAAGAAAGGCAAAGAGGTGCTAGTTGTTGAGCAGTCCGGCAACGGAGGTGGCGCCAAGAAAGCCAAAGCTGGTGGCTCCGGCAAGGAGATTGCCGCAGAGGCTATGGCGGTCGCTGACAAGCAGGACGACACCAACAAGCAGTATTGCAAGATCCATCGCACCAAGGGCCACGGCCTCCAGAGCTGCAAGAAAGTCGAGCAGCTTGTTGAGCAGCAGAAGGCTGAATACGAGCGGCACGACAAGGAGAAGGCCCAGGAAGGTGCTGGAGGATCCGGCAAGAAACATCCCGGTCGAGGAGGACGCCGCGGCAAGGCCAAGCAGCGGCAAGGAGACAGACCTCCTCGCGGCCGCGACAAGGATGAAGATGACGACGACGACGAAGACATGGATGATGACGAGACTGATGAGCAGGAGTTCCAGAAAGCCACAGAGGTCCTGTGCGTTGACGGCGGTGCTTCTCTGCATACTTCACACCGCCATCTCAAACAATGGGTGCGGGAAGTCAATGTGGCAGAACCACCCGTCGAATCACGCAGGCCTCTGAAATGGTCCAGCACGCCTATCATCTTTGATATTAAGGACCACCCTGATCGCATAACTGCGGTCGGGTGCTTGCCGATGTTGGTTTCACCAACTATCCGCAACCTCAAGGTCACAAAGATGCTAGTTGACGGCGGGGCCGGCATTAATTTAATCTCCTCCGCGGTGCTCCAAAAACTCCAGATCCCTGACAGCGAGCTCGAAGAGACCGGCACATTTCAAGGAATCAATCCGGGAAGGAGCAAGCCGAAGGGAAAGATCACGCTGCCGGTAACATTTGGCAGCGAGCTGAACTTCAGGACTGAGAGGATTACTCTTGACGTTGCTGACTTCCCATTGCCTTACAATGGGATACTCGGTCGTCCAGCACTCGCCAAATTCATGGTAGCCTCTCACTATGCATACAATGTACTGAAGATGCCAGGCCCGATAAGCATCATCTCTGTCCCTGGCGACAAGAAGGATGCTCTTATCTGCGCTGACAAGATCTACCGGGAAGCAGCAGCCGCAGCGGATCGCACGTCACTTGCTGCTGAAGCTCCCGGGGGGAAGAAGAAGACCAAGTCCGGCAGGAGTTCTGATGCCCACTCCGGCAAGCGCACCTCTTCGGAGTGCTGCGCTACCGTCGAGGACGCACCATCGAGCTCCACCAGCAAGTGTAAGAAGGCAATGGCAGCTCCACCGGAGACCAAGAAGGTGTCCGCCAAGGAGGACGGCACTGGTGGTACCTTCACCATCAGTGCCACGCTCGACCCTAAATAGGAAAGCGCGCTCGTTGCTTTCCTGCGGGCGAATGTCGACATGTTTGCATGGCAACCGTCTGACATCCCCGGTGTTCCCAGGAAAGTAATTGAGCACCACCTTGCCGTATGTCCTCATGCGCGGCCCGTCAAGCAGAGAGTTAGGAAACAGGCAGTGGAGCGCCAAGAATTCATCGCGGAAGAAATCAAGAAGTTGGAAGCAGCAGGCCTCGTCAGAGGAGTGCTCCATCCTACGTGGTTGGCCAATCCTGTTGTCGTGTGCAAGGCCCACGGGAAATGGAGGCTTTGTATCGATTTTACCGATGTCAATAAAGCTTGTCCCAAAGACCCATTTCCCTTGCCGCGCATCGACCAGATTGTTGACTCCACAGCCGGATGTGACTTGCTTTCATTTCTTGATGCATACTCAGGATACCATCAGATCTTAATGGCAGAAGAGGATGGGGAGAAAACCGCGTTCATTACCCCATGTGGCACATACTGTTTTGTACGGATGCCCTTTGGTTTGAAGAATGCTGGTTCAACATTTGCAAGGGTTGTCCATCACGCTTTTGAGCCGCAAATGCACAGAAATGTGGAAGCCTACATGGATGACAAAGTGGTCAAGAGCAAGGACAAAGCAACCCTGATCCAAGATTTAGACGAAACATTTGCAAATCTGCGCAAGATCAACCTCAAGCTGAACCCAGAGAAGTGTGTGTTTGGAGTCCCTTCCGGCAAGCTTCTCGGGTTCTTTGTGTCTCAGCGGGGAATTGAAGCCAATCCCGACAAGATCAAGGCCATAGAGCAAATTGAAGCACCAAAGCACGTCAAGGATGTACGAAGACTTGCCGGTTGTGTGGCTGCTCTTAGCAGGTTTATCTCTAGATCTGCTGAGCGCGCCCCGCTGTTTTTCAAAATATTGAAAAAGGCAGGTCCAATGAAATGGACTCTGGAAGCGAAGGCTGCGCTGCAGGACTTGAAGAGATACCTGTCCTCCACTCCAACACTTGTCGCACCTAGGCCACAAGAGAAGTTGCTGCTATATATAGCGGCAACCAATCAAGTGCTTAGTGCTGCGTTAGTGGCGGAGAGGGAGGCAGATGATGAGCTAGCAACCACAGCAGATGCATCCAGCGACAAGCAGGGGGCTTCACCGACAAGCTCTGGTCCGGCAAGCTCTGGTCCGGCAGGCTCTAGTCCCGACAGAGATGGATCTGCGCAGACGCATAATGAGATGCAGAAGAAAATGGTGCAGCACCCAGTTTACTTTGTCAGTTCCCTTCTGCAGGGGGCTAGGTCAAGGTACTCTGGTGTGCAGAAATTGCTTTTCGGCCTTCTCATGGCCTCAAGAAAGCTGCACCATTACTTCCAAGCACATGAGATCACAGTTGTCACTCGCTTTCCGTTGAAGAGGATACTGCAAAATCCAGAAGCAACAGGCAGGATTGTCGAGTGGCCACTGGAACTGTCAAGCTTTGGCCTCAAGTTTGAAAGCACTTCAACTATCCAAAGCAGAGCATTGGCAGAATTCATAGCAGAGTGGACGCCAACACCAGATGAAGAAATTCCAGAGATGAGCATCCCCGTCAAGGAGGCAAGCAAAGAGTGGCTGATGTACTTTGATGGTGCCTTCTCGCTGCAAGGCGCCGGTGCGGGCGTGCTGCTTGTCGCACCCACCGGAGAGCACCTCAAGTACGTAGTCCAGATGCACTTTCCCAAGGAGCAAGCAACGAACAATACTGCAGAGTACGAAAGCTTGCTTGCCGGTCTCAGGATCGCAGTAGACCTTGGGATTAAGAAGCTCATTGTCAAGGGTGACTCACAGCTTGTCGTCCGCCAAGTGAACAAGAATTATCAAAGTCCGTTGATGGAAGCTTATGTTGATGAAGTGAGAAAGCTAGAAGAGCACTTTGACGGCCTACAAATGGAACATGTTCCAAGAGCTCAGAATGACATTGCTGATGGCCTGTCAAAGTGCGCCGCACTTAAGTTACCTGTGGAACCGGGGATCTTTGTGCTCAAGCTGACTCAACCATCCGTGACACCATCAACTGGGCAGAGCAAGAAGAGAAAGTTGATTTCCGGCGACTACTTTCCGGCAGAGCTTCCCGAAGCAGCCGCCAAGAAGGTCCCCAAAATCAACACTAAGGGTGCTGAGGAGAAGTTTGCTCCGGCAAGTCTTAGTGCTTGTTCCGTCGAAGCAGACGCTCCCGACAAGTTTTGCTCCGGCAAGCTTGCCGGGGAACATCAAGCTCCGGCTGCGCCACAGGTTCTCGCCGTAGAAGCGGATGTTCCCGCAGCAGCAGATGTGCCTTTAGTCCTTGTTGTCAAGCCACAAGCTCCAGCATGGGCATAGCAGATTGTCCATTTCCTTCAGACATGAGAACTTCCCGAAGAGCAAGAAGAAGCGGAAAAAGTAGCCCGGCAGTCGAGTATGTACCAGTTCGTCGACAACATACTGTACAGAAGAAGACTAAATGGTGTGAAATTGAAGTGTATTTGCCGGGAAGACGGACAGAAGTTGTTGGCAGAGATACATGGAGGCATATGTGGTCACCACATTGGCGCAAGAGCACTTTCCGGCAGGGTTTCTTTTGGCCGACAGCCCTCTAGGATGCAACTGCACAAGTAACCAAGTGTGAAGCGTGCCAGTTCCATTCCAAGCAGATACACCAGCCAGCTCAAGCTCTCCAGACGATCCCTTTATCCTGGCCATTTTCGGTCTGGGGGCTCGATATCCTCGGCCCTTTCCTCCGAGCTGTCGGCGGCTTTGAGTACTTGTACGTTGCAATCGACAAGTTCACAAAGTGGCCGGAAGTGGAACCAGTGAGGAAGGTGACAGCATAGTCAGCAGTCAAGTTCTTCAGGTCGATTGTTTGCCGTTTCGGGATCCCTAACCGGATCATCACTGACAACAGCACGCAATTCACGAGCCGCACCTTCATGCAGTACGTCCAAGATCTTGGCGCCAAGGTCTGCTTCGCTTCTGTTGCTCATCCGAGAAGCAACGGTCAAGCGGAGAGGGCAAATGCTGAAGTGCTGCGCCGACTCAAGACCAGGACTTTCGACAGGCTGCACAAGTGCGGAAGAAACTGGATCGAGGAGCTGCCGGTGGTTCTTTGGTCGATCAGGACGACGCCAAATCGAGCCACTGGCCAGACGCCTTTCGCTCTAGTCTATGGAGCGGAGGCAATTCTCCCCACGGAACTCGTATACGGGTCACCTCGAGTGCTCGCTTATGATGAGCTTGAGCAAGAGCAGCTGCGACAAGATGACGCGCTGCTCCTTGAGGAGGACCGTCTTCAGGCTGCTGTACGAGCTGCTCGATACCAGCAAGCTTTGCGCCGCTACCATAGCCGCAAAGTTAATGCCAGAAGCTTCGAGGAAGGCGACCTTGTTCTTCGGCGAGTTCAGTCCGCCAAGAATTCCAACAAGTTGACGCCGAAGTGGGAAGGCCCTTACCGGGTGAAACGAGTCACTAGGCCTGGCGCTGTCCGCCTTGAGACCGAAGATGGCATTCCGGTGAGCAACTCCTGGAACATTGAGCATCTTCGTAAGTTTTACCCGTAGGGCGCGGTTGCCGGAACCTGTTCCGGCAACCACCTTTTGTACAAGTCTTGCCGCTGTTGCATGTAATCCTTTGTACAAAGCTGGGCGCAGATCCCGTGCATAAGTAAAGCTCATGTGCTCCGCACATCTTGTCAGTTTCATGCTTTTTACTTTACATTTGCATGCTTTATCTGACACTTTGTGCAGCACCTACCCCGGTAAGCAATAACGAGCCGAAAGGCCCCATATCTTTATTTTCTCTTCTTTCTTTTTCTCAAACAAAGGAAAAGAAGGTTCCCTCGCACACAAGTTTGCCGGGGGGGGAAGGAGAAGATAATGGTGTGGACCAGGCGTCGTTTAAGGAAGACTCGCCTTGCCGGGAAGCAAACGACAGAAAAGCTAAGTTGCCAAAGTTTGAGCAATTAGTTTTAATTTTTAAAAAGTTATCTTCCTCGAACGACTGCGCTTTGTATGGAAAACCTGTGCGCGGAGGAACCAACTCGTAGCTAGATGCGCCCTTACTTTGTTTCGAGTCCACTCAACAACTTAAGTGTGTTGCAACTAGTCGCGATAAGGTTTCTTGTCGGAGCGGCACCGCCAGCAGGCTGCTGACGTCCCGCACTCAGCGCTCGCGGCTCGGGTGCCTGCGCCGACAAGTTCCCTAAAAGCGTAGGGTGAAAACATACAAAGCAAGGGATCTAGTAAAGGAGATAACATAGCAATTGATATCCAAAATAAAGTTATATTACAAGATAACTTGTCGCAGCTCTAACACATTGTTCCCATGACATGACTAGCAGCGACAAGGAAAAAGATAAAACGGGCGGCCTAGTCTATGCGATCACCCTCAACCCTCTTGATCCCGCTCACCTTGTCCACAATGGGTGCGACAAGGGCCTTGAGCGCTTCTAGATCGGCGTCGGGCGGCAAGGATCTAAGGACGTTGGTGAGGTTGAGGCCCGGGTTGCGGAAAGCCACCTTCACCAGCACCTTCTGAAGAACTCCCGCGCAAATGTTGCGCGACTCGTCGGCCAGCTGCTTTGGGATCTTCTCCCGAAGCCGCTGGAGAGCTGTCGCCACGCCCTTGAAGAACAGGCTGAGCTTGGCGCTGGGTTGGAGATGCTCGTCGGAAGAATACCCGAAGTCTTCCATCCCCAACTGCGCCAGCTCCCCGTCGATGACTGCGGCGATATTCACCAGACCCTCGGTCCAGTGCTCCACCGTCTCCCTGAACGAGTTCTGGGTGACGGCAATGCTCGCCAGCAGCGCCTCGTCGGCCTTGATCTTCTCCGACAAGGTCACCTCTCGCTCCTTGGCGGCGTCCAGCGTCTGCGTCAGTGTGGCCAGCTTCAACTCGAGATCCGCGTTGGAGTCCTTGGCGGCGCTGAGCTCCTTGCTCCTCTCCGCGAGAAGACCTTGCAGCTCACCGTGGGCAGCATCATCCTTCTCGCGCTCGCGCTTGAGCGCGACGAGCTCCTCGCCGCTCGTCCGGAGATTGGCCTCCAGCTGCGCCACTTTTACCTCCAGCTCTTTCTTGGCGGCCTCGGCAGCCACGGCAGCATCCCTTGCTTCTTGGAGAGCGCCACCAATTGCTTGCTCCCGCGCGGCGAGCTCTTCCTCGTGGCTGTTAAGGTTCATCTTGCGCTGCGCCAGCTCTCCCTCCCACGCAGATGACCTCTCGGCAGCAAGCCGCTGCTGTTCTTCAACCTCAGCCTTCGCGAGGAGCAAGGCCTTCCTCTCCTCAGCGACTTGCTCCCGCTCCTCCGCCAAGCTCCAGAGAGTTTCCTGCCTGAGATCCCGGAGCTCCTCCTCGCGCTTCTCAATATCGACTCCCGCCCTCACGACAAGCGCTTCTCGGGAGGCCAACTTGGCTTGTCGGGCGCGGTAGAGCGATGTCAGCTTCCGCAGCAGCCGCTCCTCTTCGGGCTCCTCGCTGCTGCTTGGCGCGTCAACCAGCGCCAATCCGGCGGAAGCGAGCACCTCTCCGTCAAAGGTTTCTCCCTCGACCGGCGCCCTGGAGCTCGAAGCCCAGGGGAGCTTGATGAAGACGCCATCGCCGACCTTCAAGTAGACGCCAGGCTGGGGCTCCTCGGAGTCTGGCTCTGCGGCAGCGGCGGGAGGATCAGCGGTCGGTGCAGCGCCTGGCGCTCCTGCGGCCTCAGGGCCGTCAGTTCGATCGCCGGATCCCTCGCTGGCTTCTGCGGCGGCAGCCTTGGCGGCCTCTTCGCCGGCGGGTTCATCAGTGCCGGCCTCTCCTTCAGCGGCTTCGATCTCCATTGGATCAGTGGCGGATGGATCTAGAGAACGAAGAATGGAGAGAAGTTAAGCAAAATATGCAAAAACAAAGTCAGAAGAACAAAAACCCAATGGCAAGTTTTTAGGCAAGTGGATTACCTCTGCTGGGATCTGCGGTCGCGGTCTCAGCAGCCGGAGGATCACTGGTGTCTTCCCTTGCCGGAGAGTTCTCCCTTGCCGGAGAACGCTCCCTTGCCGGGGACTCCACCCTTGGCGGCGTAGTCGAAGCAGATGGCGCTTCGGGGGCAGCTTCCGGGCCCTCCTGGTGAGGCTGCTCTGCTCCTACACAAATCCAACAATCAAGATATCAGTAAGAGAAAAGAGCACCCATGCGCACCTGACGGCGGGAAGTAAATCATGTACTTACGCTGGGGGCTGCGCTGGGGGCTGCTTTGAGGAGTAGTTGCCAGGTCCATCAAGGTGGGCTCAGACACGCCCCCTGCAGACACGGTGGGATCGTCTTCGATGACGATCACCGAGGCCTTGGCCCTCTTCGCCGCTCTCTGGGCCAGCGTCCTGAAAAGGAACGGATTTAGATCGAAGCAAGTCAGATACAGAATGAAAGGGACAAGATTAAAGAACTACGAGGACAGCAAGAAAAGCTTACTCTTCCTCTTCATCATAGGAGCTGAGCGCGGAGAGATCGAAGTCCGGCTCCCCTCCGGTGCGACGAGGCAGAGGAGTGGGCTCCCTTGCCCGCTTGGCGGGGGCGGTGGCGGTGGACCGGGAAGGTCGCGCTCCAGTTGTCGCGTCGGTGTGAGGCGCTCCCGCGGCAACGGAGCGTGCCGCGGTAGAGCGTGTCGCACGACTCGGTGGCTGTTGACCCGTCTGCCGCCCTGCTATGTCCCCGGCCCTGCGGAGACGCCTTCTTGGTGCTGCCGGGGGCTCCACTTGCGGCAAGCTGTCTGAAGGTTCAGGCTCTTCCTCGCCGGGCTCGCTCGGCTGAGCGTCAGGGCCGGCAAGATCTTCCTCGCCGACAAACTCCTCGCGCTCGGCAAGGCTTGCCGCCTCTGCTGCCTCTGCCTCCTCCTCAGTAAACCTGAACTCGCCCGTGGCAGCTGCTGCTGCAGCCTCTTCCGCCCTAGTAGCGATGCGCTGCAGCAACGCGTCGGTAGTGTCACGGGTGAGGCCCCTCTGCTCGTCGGCGCGGATCGGCACTTCCTCCAGGCTGTCGAAGAATGCCCGCACGACGTCATCCGCAGGCTCTTGCCAAGTTGGGGCGATTCTGTGCGAATCGCACAACGGCATCATCGCGCAGATTCGGTCAAGTGAAGAATTGTTGCACAGCGGAACGACGCTCCTCCGCAACAGGAACGGGTGCTGAGGGTCGCGTTTGAACAGCTCCAGGAGCACTGCATCCAACTCTAGGATGGTGAAATTGAAGTTGAGGCCCGGGCGCAGCCTCATGATGTCCGCCGAGTTCTTGAACTCCCAGGCGGGTCTCCCTCTCTCTTGCAGGGGGGCAATGCGGCGGCGAAGGAAATCTGCGCCGACAGCACCTACAGTGAGCCCGACAAGCCTAAGGCGGAGGATTCGGGTGACTGCGATCTTCAGCCTGTCGTCTTCCGGGGCCACGTTACTCCAATCATTGCCGCGTACTATTGGGGCTTGGCGCACGGCAGTGAACGGCTGCGGGTCCTCCTCAACGATCCAGCACCACTCCGCTCGACACTCCTCCCATTTGCTGCGAAGCTCTCCCTCCAGATAGGCTTCTTTCTTGCCGACTCTCGAGATCCAGGCGATTCCTCCGGCAAGGGGCTCTCCTCTCTCGACTTGGGGCATGAAGAAGTGGCGGAAAAGGGCTACATTGGGGTGGACTCCGACAAAGTTTTCGCACAAATGTGCGAAAACTGCCATGGTCAGGATGGCGTTGGGGGTGAAATCTAGGAGGCGGAGCCCTTATGTGTTCATGATATCACAGAAGAACTCCGAGAAGGGCGGGCAGAGCCCGCAGTAGAAGAACAATGCGAAGAATGGATACCCGTTTGGAGCCAATTCCGATGCGGCGGCCGGAAGTACCCTCGTGCGCGGGTGCGCCCGCGTCTCCGTCGACCAGAAAAGGTAGTAGTGCTCCCTCAGCTCCTTGGCGTCGAGCTGAGAGGGGAAGATGGCCCGCTCCTTCCGCAGCGCCGCGAGCCGCTGCGCTTCGGCCGACTTCACGCCCTTCCCCTTGTCGGCTTTCGGAGCCATGGCGGAAGTGGCAGGGGAGGTCGACGGTGTTGGTGGTGCTGGTGGCGACGGGGGGCGGAGCACTGCTCTCTTTCGGCTTTGAGAAGAAAGGGGGAGCGGCGGAGATTTTCGAGGTCGAAGCAACAAACGGCGAAGTGGGGAAACTGCCCCTGTTTCCCCTGCTTATAAAGAGGGAGGGGGCGGACGTTTCGCCCCTCCGAATAAAGAAACCTCCCACGATCTCGCCCACGATGCCGCGTTCAGCGCGTGCCGTTGGGGGAGGGCGCGGTGGATACGGAGCAAGATTCGGCGTTACCCGGGCCGCGCGTGCCCGTGCCCTGTTTTGGGCCTGGCCCAACAGCGCTCGGCACCATGTGTGGCCCAGGCCCGGGGGCTCCTGTCGGTGTACTAGAATAGGGGTACCCTAGTACCCCGAACTTGTGCACGGGCAGTTGCAGCGCCCTGCGGCAAAGGTTTGCCGGGTGACCGCCAAGATACTCCGTGGCTCCTTTGGGGCCATTCAAGAACAAAGTATTCAAGTCAAGAAGACAAGGCCCCGGCAAGAGGAGCTTGCCGGGAAGGCCAACCGAGGCATCTCGAGGAACTTCCCGCGACGCACCACGCGTCCTGGCAAGGCCCGGCGAGCGACAAGCTTCCGGGCGCGACAAGACCACGACCACGGCAAGGCGCTTGCCGCGGCAAGCGGCCACTCTGTGCCCACGCTTCAGCGCATCCACCAACGTGTCGCCCTCTGGGCCTCTCCAGGCGCGCGTGGCGGAGGGTTGTGCAGCCAGCGGTGCACGGAGGCATGACGCTGACAAGATCGCCGTCGTGGCGAACGGTGGCGCCCCTAACGGTCCTTTTATGCACTGTTTGGGCGACACAGACGGGCATTTAATGCCCTTGTCCCCTGCCGTCAGGGTTATGTATAGAGCACTGTACAAGTAGCTGTGCCAACTACCTCTCTTTTTACGTTTTTACCCTTCTCTGTGTTGCCACCTGTCGGTGACCCCTTGTAGAGGGGGTTCGACTGGTTCGGCTCGACTGGTTCGGAAGGCTCGAATCATTTTGAAGCCCGAAAACACTTAGCTCTCTAGAGCAAGAACACAATACAATCAGACAAGCAGCAGTAGGAGTATTATCTCTCCGGAGAGCTCCGAAGCTGGGTAAACTGCTCGTGTGCTTCGCCTCGATCTGCTCTTCGTGCGACCTCCGCCCCCCGCCGAAACGAAAGGGGCTCGGTCCGCCTGTCCCATAGGTGTTCGTGGATCAGTTTCCCCGACAGTAGGTATATATAGGAGGAAGGAGTACATCGGTGGCCGCCTGTGGGGCCCAGGAGACAGGGGGCACGCACAGGAGGGGTGGGCGCGCCCTCCTATCTCCTGGAGCCCTCGTCTGCTTCTTGACTTGTACTCCAAGTTCCCTGAATCACGTTCGTTCCAAAAATCACGCTCCCAAAGGTTTCAGTCTGTTTGGACTCCGTTTGATATTCCTTTTCTTCGAAATACTGAAATATGCAAAAAAAAACAGCAATACGGTTTGGGCCTCCGGTTAGTAGGTTAGTCCCAAAAATGATATAAATGTGTAAAATAAAGCCCATAAACATCCAAAAGGGGTAATATAATAGCATGGAACAATAAAAAATTATAGATACGTTGGAGACGTATCACACCCCTACCTGGCACCAAATGTCGGATATCGGGTTCTGGCAAAACCCTTAAGGTTCGAACTCTGGGGTGCGCACGAAGATCTTCTCCCTACCGATCCACGCCCCAAAGCCTCGTCGCGAATCTAAGCTACACGATGAACAACACAAGGGACACAAGGTTTATACTGGTTCGGGCCACCGTTGTTGTGTAATACCCTAATTCAGTGTGTGGTGTGGTGGATTGCCTCTAGGGCTGATGATGAACAGTACAGAGGAAGAACAGCCTCGCGAGCGGTGTTCTTGAGCTGGTGTGGTGTTCTACTTGGGATGGATTCGATCCGCTCTAGATGATGTGTTCCTTCCTCTACGATGGTGGCTATCTCTATTTATAGGGGCCCTGGTCCTCTTCCCAAATATTGAGCGGGAAGGGAGCCAACAACGGCCATTTTCAAGGGGGGCAGCTAGTACAAGCTATCCTGACTAAAGTCTGTCTTTGACTGCCAAAGGCACTGGCGATGATGCCGTCTTGGGCTCCATGGTGACCTCCGTCCTACCTCTCTGCTGGTCTTGGTCTCGTTTCACCGATATGGAAACCTTTGCTTGATGCCTCGGTACTCTGCGCCTGTGCTTGCCTCCTTTTCACCAAAGAGGAAATGAGGACACTGCGCGGGCTGGCGCCCGCTTGGCGCCTGCCTGGTCTCGATCGTCACGGCTTGCATCACGAGCACCTCACGAGGTACTCCTTTCCTTGATCTCTCTGCCTCCTCGCGAACCTGCATGGTGAGGCCACCCCTGAGGAAGCCTTGCATCATCTGCCCTGCGAGGCTTCGCCCCTCGCGAGGGTCTTGAACTTGGGTTGATGAAGACGGGTCGTACTGGGCCACTGCTTGAGCCATGCCGCAGGCTGTAGGCAGGCAAGTCTGGGGACCCCCGTTCCCAGAATGCCAACAAATATGGGCCAAAATTATGTTTTAGAGGACATTTCCATTGATAGAAACATGCACATGTTAATTTCCATAAAATAATATGACCATTTGAATGATGCATGGTACCGGTGAATCACTTTCTAAAATATAGAGAAGAAAAAAAATTGTTTCTAGCTTTTTGAATAAATCATAAAATTCAGGCGCATGCACGTATGTTGTGTTGAAACATACCATTGTAGAATTTTTTTCATATGGGCATATTAGTTTATGGAAATTTGCATGCTCATGTTTTTCTTTAAAAGAACTATATACTTAAAGGGATTTCTATTTCGGTATCCCTGGTTGCTTATTTGTGCTCAGTTTGCCCATGGGATCTAAGTTTCCTCACTTTCCCCACCACCACTTGCCCCATTCACAAAAGCCCAAATGTAGCCTTGCCGTAGGGTCAAAGTAGTGGATCATCGTACTCAGTTACTGATGCGTGGGGTCGTAGTTCTTTAGACATGTGGGCTGCGCGTGGGGCCGTAGTTCTTTAGACATGTGGATTTTATTTGCTTTTCTTCGGCTTTCAATTTTAATATTCTGTATTGCTTTTATTTATTGATTATTATTTTGAGTGCTAGAATGCTTGTTAGAATGATTGCTTATATGAATGCAATGTTTGATTAAAGTAGATTTCATCAAGTAGACGGGGGTTATGTGCGATCCAAGAGTGTTGTGAGGATAAGTAATTCAAGACCTCCATGATGTTCAAGACTTCAAGATTTGAAGGAGTCAATATACCTCTGGGAGGATTGGTATTTTATCTGGCAACCTGATATCTATCATGGTTATGCTCGAGAGTCATGGTATCTACCTAGACAGCGAGCTTGCTAGTCCGAGTACCACTCTTGCCTCTGACCGCCGAATCCAAAGCTAAAAGGACCGGTGAATTTACGTATTATTGAGTTGTCGGCTCAATTTGAGGAGAATGTTCAACAGTCCAACCGTCGCCTGGCTCGCCATCTTAAGCGTCTCCAACCTCCTTCTGGTTAGTGCTGAGGATCCAACATTTGGATGCAAATTGTTAACTGAAAATACTATGATTTTGTCATACTAAGATTTGATTATCTCAATCATGCCCTTAAAATTTGTTTGAATGTTCTTACTAAGTTTGTGTATGCTATATTTAGGACATCCTACGTCGAGTGGCTTTTGCATGTTCCAAAATAGTGCAACATGCAAAACTACCTAAAAACAAGAACATGCAAATCTTCTTAAAAAGGTGTGACATGCCAAAATAACCAAAAATAGGTTAACATAGAATGAGGGTATCATGCACTTAAAGAGTTAACCAAAAATTGCAACATGTACGTAACGAGTCTAAAAAAGTGCAAAGTGGATAGCGAGAGGGAAATGATGACATAGGTAAGGCTAATCGCACTACTGCATAACTAGCTAGCTATGGCAGGTGCAAAAGTCCCATTAGTGCCAAGCTTGATTGTCAGGGGTGGCCACCACTGACCCTCCCACTGCTGCTATGAATCCATCAGTAACGGGCACCCTGCCCGCTAGTCGTAAAGGCCAACCAGCGACGAGCTTTAAATAACCAATGGCGAACATCAATATGAAACTGCAACAAGCTGGCAAACATACCTGGGGCAGTCCATTTTTCCACCCACCAATAGTATGATTTTAGAAATAAAAAATGATGCACCTCCTAGCAGTGCATAGTTTAGGCACGCCGCAAGTATTACGTAACCAACTGTGTTTGGGAATTTCGTGGACACTATAAGTATCTAGGAAAACTGCTTGCGACATTGTTCCAGGGCCAAAAGGTGCAAGTAGTAAAATCCTATAATGGGTCTCCCTACTAGTGGAAGTCCATATTTCCACTATGAACTATCATAAATATCTAAGAATCAACCGTAAACATTGAAACTGTCCAAGTTACAACGTTTAAATTCAAAACTGGTCAAGTTTCAACCTTGCCCTCTCCGCGAAACGGTTTTTCATGAGTTGGAGTAGTTTTGACCAGTTCATCTATCAGTCAGTACCCTAGTTAGCTGTCACATCACAATAATGAAAAGGTCCATGATTTTTTTTATAAAAATCAACACTACTATAATTATCATTATGGGTAAGTTTCGAACTTTTTTAAAATGGAATAAAGAATACAAACAAAATATATATTCATATCTTTTTTGGTCAAAACTTTAACCAAAACAGCCATGGTGATTAATCTAGGGAACATTCATAACCTCTTCGACAAATAGATCAAAAAGTCCAAGATAAATACATATTCATCCATGTTTTGGGTTAAAATTTGATAAAAAGATAGTTCTAGAATAATTGGATACACTGTTTGTACACTAAACACTACCATATTGACTAGTGTGTGAAAGTTTCGATATTTTTGCCAAACTTATTGCAAAAATACAAGCAAAATACATGTTCAGACCCTTATTTGACAAAAAGAATGAAAGTGTCCTGAAAATGTAAAATCAACACTAGCAAGGTGATCAATCTAGGAAAGTTTCAAAATATACTTCCAAAAATATTACGAAATGCAAGAAAATACATATTTAGAAAAATATTGTGTGACATGAGCAGACTAGGCGGCTAATTGGGCAGCCATTTGTTAAAACCCACTTAAACTAACCAAAAGCCGGTGTGAGGAGAGGACAGGTTGAAACTTTACCGCTTTTGAAAATTAAGATTTGTATGTTAAATTATTTCAAATTTTGCTGTTGATTCTTAGACTTTGTGATAGTCCATAATATGTACTTCTTTGAGTTGTGCATCCATTAGTTCATTTTAACTAGCATCCTTTAATGAAAAACTTTCATCTCCTAATGATTTGTTGATATAGTTCTATTAGTTTGCTCCTACAATTTAAATTTTTGTTTATTAGTACTTTCAATTTTTAGCTTCCTCGTTGTTCGCTCTTATGGCCTGAAGAACTGAGTGTCCAGGCAAGTTGGTCTGTGAAAGAAACTACTGGTATACTTTATTGAAATTTTTGTATGATCCACATAAATTGGTATTAAGTCTAGCAATTACATGGAACGGTTTTCTAACATGATGGTATAACATGACTTTCACTTTAGGAAGGGAGGAACACAGCAGCACACTCCTCTATTTTCCTTAGCACAGTAGCCTTTGTGCCCCTCATAGCCAAGTATTCTGCACTATTCTTTGCAGTAATCTAATGCATCCTCATATGAACTTGCACACACTGAGAAATGAAAACATAGTTTTCCAAGTGGAGTGTTGGTACCTAAACACAATGTAGTAACACCAGAACATATAAAATAGTACATATGAAATACATGACCCATATTCATTGTGGCATGTTTATTATCGAGAAACTCATCAAAGAAATTTATATAGAAATTACCTATATCCCTCCCCGCTATAGCAGGGCGACACAAAAGAGTGGTACACGTCAACAGAAGAGAAACAAAACAGAGAATATGTGTGTTGTTCTTCATAGATGCCATGATCAACACTGGCTTGATCTTACTTATTTTCTCTTGATGTTTTCCTTCTCTAAATGTATGTTTCCTACACAGGTGTTTATACAGAGGAGCAAATGCACAATGATTCTCGTCCCTTTATCCTTTTCTACATTAATCATTTCTCCTAGTTTTGGTATACTTTAATTTCCATATTAACTTGTATCCTTACATAACAAAATTAATATGGGCCAAAATTACATTTTAGAGGACATTTCAATTGACAAAAACATGCAAATGTTAATTTCCATAAAATAATATTACCATTTTAATGATGCATGGTATCGGTGTAATCACTTTCTAAAATATAGAGAATAAAAAAATTTGTTTCTAGCTTTGTGGATAAATCATAAAAATCAGGCGCATGCACGTATGTTGTGTTGAAACATACCATTGTAGAATTTTTTCATATGGGCATATTAGTTTATGGAAATTTGCATGCTCATTTTTTTGTTTAAAAGAACTATATACTTAAAGGGATTTCTATTTCGGTGTCCCTCGTTGCTTATTTGTGCTCAGTTTTCCCATGGCATCTAAGTTTCCTCACTTTTCCGACCACCACTTGCCCCATTCTCAAAAAAGCCCAAATGCAGCCTTGCCATCGGGTCAAAGTAGTTGATCGTCATACTTAGTTACTGATGCATGGGGTTGTAGTTCTATACATATGTGGGCTACGCGTGGGGCCGTAGTTCTTTAGACATGTGGATTTTATTTATTTTTCTTCGGTTTTCAATTTTATTTTTCTGTATTGCTTTTATTCATTGATTGTTATTTTCAGTGCTAGAATGCTTGTGAGAATGATTGCTTATATGAATGCAATGTTTTATTAAAGTAGATTTCATCAAGAGTGACGAGTAGTACTATTAAGTTATTTTTGAGAGCAATATAATCTTCATCAACTATACCAGGCAAGTTCACTTTGACCATATTTTCATACCTATGTTTTATTGCATTTAGTGTCACCCTTTCAACATTCCTCCAGTTGTATATTGAACTTGAAACTTCAGGTAGTATCATGAGGTAGGAGAAACCCAACACCCTGTTACCATTGCCCGGGAAGGGACGTTACTTTACATTACGGCTACGCTCAAGTAGACGGGGGTTATGTGCGATACAAGAGTGTTGTGAGGATAAGTAAATCAAAACATGCATGATGTTCAAGACTTCAAGGACTTAATATACCTCTGGGAGGATTGGTATTTTATCTGGCAACCTGATATCTATCATGGTTATGCCCGAGAGTCATGGTACCTACCTAGACAATGAGCTCGCTAGTCCGAGTACCACTCTTGCCTATGACCGCCGAATCTAGAGCTGAAAGGACCGGTGAATTTACGTATTATTGAGTTGTTGGCTCAGTTTGAGGAGAATGCTCAACCGTCCAACTGCCGCCTGGCTCGCCATCTTAAGCGTCTCCAACCTCCTCTGGCTAGTGATGAGAATCCAACATTTGGATGCAAATTTTTAACTGAAAACAGTATGGTTTTGTCATACTAAGATTTGATTAGCTCAATCATGCCCTTAAATTTTGTTCGAATGTTCTTACTAAGTTGGTGTATGTTACATTTAGGACATCCTACGTCGAGTGGCATTTGCATGTTCCAAAACGGTGCAACATGCAAAACTACCTAAAAATAGCAACATGCAAAACTTACTTAAAAAGGTGTGACATGCCAAAATAACCAAAAATAGGTCAACATAGAATGAGGGTATCATGCACTTAAAGAGTTTACCAAAAATTGCTACATGTACGTAAGGAGTCCAAAAAAGTGCAACGTGGATAGCGGGAGGGAAAGGATGACATAGGTAAGGGTAATCGCACTACTGAATAACTATCTAGCAATGGTAGGTGCAAAAGTCCCATTAGTGACAAGCTTGGTTGTCAGGGGTGGCCACCACTGGCCTCCCACCGCTGCTATGAATCCATCAGTAGCGGGCACCCTGCCCGCCAATGCTAAAGGCCAATCACGGACGGGCTTTAAATAACCAATGGCGTACATCAATATTCAACTGCAACAAGCTCGCAAACATACCTGTGGCGGTCCATTTTTCCGCCCACCACTAGTATGATTTTAGAAATAAAAAATGATGCACCTCCTAGCAGCGCATAGTTTAGGTACGCCGCAAGTATTACGTAACCAACTGTGTTTGGGAATTTCGTGGAAGCTACAAGTATCTAGGCAAACTACTTTCGGCGTTGTTCCGGGGCCAAAAGCTGCTAGTAGTAAAATCCTATAGTGTGTCTCCCTACTAGTGGAAGTCCATATTTCACTATGAACTGTCATAAATATCTAAGAATCAACCGTAAACATTGAAATCATCCAAGTTACAATGTTTAAATTCAAAACTAGCAAGTTTCAATCTTGCGCTCTCTGTGAAATGGTTTTTTATGAGTCAAAGTCGTTTTGACCAGTTCATCTATCAATCAGTAGCCTAGTTAGCTGTCAAATCAAAATAATGAAACATGAAAATTTTCATAAAAGTCAACACTACTATAATTATCATTATGGGTAAGTTTCGAACTTTTTTAAAATGGAATAAGGAATACAAACAAAATATATATTCATATCTTTTTTGGTCAAAACTTTAACCAAAACAGCCATGGTGATTAATCTAGGGAACTTTCATAACCTGTTCGACAAATAGATCAAAAAGTCCAAGATAAATACATATTCATCCATGTTTTTGGTTAAAATTTGATAAAAAGATAGTTCTAGAATAATTGGATACAATTTTTGTACACTAAACACTACCATATTGACTAGTGTGTGAAAGTTTCAATATTTTTGCCAAACTTATTAAAAAAATACAAGAAAAAAACATGTTCAGACCCTTATTTGACAAAAAAGAATGAAAGTGTCCTGAAAATGTAATATCAACACTAGCAAGGTGATCAATCTGGTAAAGTTTCAAAATTTACTTCCAAAAATATTACAAAATGCAAGAAAACACATATTTAGAAAAATATTGTGTGACATGAGCAGACTAGGTGGCTAACTGGGTAGCCATTTGTTCAAACCCACTTACACTAACCAAAAACTGATGTGAGGGGAAGACAGGTTGAAACTTTATTGCTTTTGAAAATTAAGGTTTGTAACTTCAATTGTTTCAAATTTTGGTCTTGATTCTTAGACTTTGTGATAGTCCAGAATATGTACTTGTTTGAGTTGTGCATCCATTAGTTGGTTTTAACTAGCATCCTTTAATGACAAACTTCCATCTCCTGATGTGTAGTTGATATAGTTCTATTTGTTTGCTCCTAAGATTTAATTTTTTGTTTATTAGTACTTCCAATTTTTAGCTTCCTCGTTGTTAGCTCTTATGGCTTGAAAAATAGAGTGTCCAGCCAAGTTCTCTTTGAAAGCAACTATTGGTATACTTTATTGAAATTCTTGTATGATCCACATAAATTGGTATTAAGTCTAGCAATTAAATGGAACAGTTTTCTAACATGAAGGTATATCATGAGTTTCACTTTAGGAAGGGAGGAACACAGCAGCACACTCCTCCATTCTCCTTTTCGCAGTAGCCTTTGTGCCCCTCATAGCCATGTATTCTGCACTCTTCGTTGCATTAATCTACTGCATCCTCATATGAAGTTGCGCATAGTGATAAATGAAAACATAGTTTTCCAAGTGGAGTGTTGGTACCTAAACACAATGTAGTAAGAACCAGAACATATAAATTAGAACATATGAAATACATGACCCATATTCATTTTTGCATGTTGATTATTGAGAAACTCATCCAAGAAATGTATTCAGAAATTATCTATATCCATCCCTGCTGTAGCCGGGCGACACAAAAAAGTGGTACATGTCAACAGAAGAGCAACAAAACCGAGAATATGTATGTTGTTCTTCATAGATGCCATGATCAACACTGGCTTAATCTTACTTATTTTCTCTTTATGTTTTCCTTCTCTAAATGTTTGTTTCGTTCACTGGTGTTTATAAATAGGAGCGAATGCACAATGATTCTCGCCCCTTTATCCTTTTCTGCATTAATCGTTTCTCCTAGTTTTGGTATACTTTAATTGCCATATTAACTTTTATCCTTACATAAAGAAATTAATATGGGCCAAAATTACATTTTAGAGTACATTTCCATTGACAAAAACATGCACATGTTAATTTCCATAAAATAATATGACCATTTGATTGATGCATGGTACCGGTGTAATCACTTTCTAAAATATAGCAAAGAAAAAAATTGTTTCTAGCTTTCTGAATAAATCATAAAAATCAGGCGCATGCACTTATGTTGAGTTGAAACATACCATTGTAGACTTTTTTCATATGGGCATATTAGTTTATGGAAATTTTCATGCTCATGTTTTTCTTTAAAAGAAATATATACTTAAAGGGATTTCTATTTCGTGTCCTTGGTTGCTTATTTGTGCTCAGTTAGCTCATGGCATCTAAGTATCCTCAATTTTCCCACCACCACTTGCCCCATTCTCACAAAGCCCAAATGCAGCCTTGCCGTCGGGTCAAAGTAGTTGATCATCGTTGTCAGTTATTGATGCATGGGGATATAGTTCTTTAGACATGTGGGCTATCCGTGGGGCCGTAGTTCTTTAGACATGTGGATTTTATTTGTTTTTCTTTGGTTTTAAATTTTATTTTTCTATATTGATTTTATTCATTGATTGAATGCTAGAATGCTTGTTAGAATGATTTCTTAAATGAATGCAATGTTTGATTAAAGTAGGTTTCATCGAGAGTGACGAGTAGTCACTACCGCAGGATGCTGCTAACGCGGCACTATGATCAGAGACCCTTTGACGAAACTATATGTGATGCATTAATCACAAACGGGGATGTAAGAAAACCGTCAAAAAAGGTGCAAAACGTTTGCGATGGTGGAGCCATCAAACATGGTTCAGATTTTAGTTGCGTGTGCGATTTAGGGCACACGGTTAACCCTTTCGAACTGTTTGCGATGAGGCATGACAACAGAAACGGGCAGCCATATCAATGTGTGTGCGATATACGGCATACAGTTTGCTCCGATGAACCGTTTTCTATTAGGAAGTGCAACATAAACGGTTAGCCAGATCAAGGTGTGTGTGATATAGGGCATATGGTTCAATCGGACGAATTGTTTTTGATTAGCAAACACAACAGAAACGGTTCAACTTAACAAGATGTGTGTGACACGTGGCAAACAACTGACTCGGATGAACTGTTTGCGATGCGAAATTACAACACATGCGGTTAATACAGTTACTTCGTGTGCGATTTTGTGTGTACAAAAAACTTTGAAAAATGCAAACTAGTTGCTTGTGGTGGCTAGGAGTATCGCACACAATGCATCTGCGAGTACTCGTGTGCCATGATTAGTAAGTTACACATACATTTCCTTATGTTAACACTTGTGTGATAAATAACACGTGGGACCGGATACGGTATTCTGCTTGTGTGTGTGCTCAACTTAGTCTTCCCGCGCTCCTGTCGGTGTACTAGAGTAGGGGTACCCTAGTATCCCGAACTTGTGCACGGGCACTTGCAGCCACCCGCGGCAAGGCTTGCCGGGTGACCGCCAAGGTCCTCCGCGGTTCCTGTGGAGCCATTCAAGAACAAGGTATCTAAGCCAAGGAGACAAGGCCCCAGCAAGAGGAGCTTGCCGGGAAGGCCCACCAAGGCATCTCAAGGAGTTTGCCGCGACGCGCCACGCGTCCCGGCAAGGCCCGGGGAGCGACAAGCCTCCGAACGCGACAAGACAACGACCGCGGCAAGGCACTTGCCGCGGCACGCTACCACCCTGTACCTACACTCCAGCGCATCCACCAACGTGTCGCCCTGGGGCCTTTCCAGGCGCGCGTGGCGAGAGGCTGTGCAGCCAGCGGTGCGCGGTGGCAAGCGGCGCTGACAAGATTGCCATCGTGGCGAGTGGTGGCGTCCCTGACGGTCCCTGTTTGCACTGTTTGGGCGACGTAGATGGGCATTTAATGTCTTTGTCCCCTGCCGTCAGGGTTAGGTATGATACACTGTACAAGTAGCTGTACCAACCGCAACTCCTTTTCCATTTTTATCCTTGTCTAAGTTGCCACCTGTTGGTGACCCCTTGAGCATATAAAAGGAGGCCCATGCGCAATGTAGAAGGGGGTTCGGAAGGTTTGAGGCCAGAGAACACTCACGCTCGGTCTCGTTGGCAGCTAGTGTGTACTGTAGCACTCGGCGCTCCCGAGCAAGAACTAAATACAATCAGACAAGCAGCAATAGGAGTATTATCTCTCCGGAGAGCTCCGAAGCTGGGTAAACCGCTCGTGTGCTTCGCCTCGATCTGCTCTTCGTGCGATCTTTGCCCCCCATCGAACCGAAAGGGGCTCGATCCGCCGGTCCCATAGGTGTTCGTGGATCAGTTTCCCCGACATCTTTGGCGCGCCAGGTAGGGGGCGTCGAGATTGTGTGAACCTGATCCGGCGTTCACGCGAGCTAGATCTTCGTCTTCTTCATTGACATGCCACCGAAGAAGAAGGCTTCGGAGGCAGCTGTTCCATCCGCGTCGATCCCACCGCCACCGGAGCAAGCGGGTGGTGGGGTAGACGCCGGCGGAAGAACGGACGCCGACGAGGGAGCGCACGGTGATGCCAGGTCCAAGGACAAGGCTGCGCAGACCTCGGCGTCCGTACATGTTCCGCGCCCATCTCAGGAGGCGCAGGACCGACAGCGTCATGGTATTCGCAGTACCATACGTTTGTTGGACCAAGATCGAGCTGGTGGATCTCGGGGTGCTCAAGACCAGCATGCACGCCAACGTGCTGGCACGAGCGAGACACGGTCGCCTGGACGGGATACTGCTCCTTCTAACATAGTTAGAAGTCCAAGCACATCCCTCTCCTCGCACCGTTCGCCACTATCGCCCACCACTCCAGCAGAAGCTTTGGCGCGAGCTCAACTGCTCCTGGATTACCCTCCAACGGCGGACAAGACCGATCAATGGAGGGCCACCATTCAGAGTCTCATCGGCTTTGCCAACGGCGACAATCCGCGACCGCTAAGTTCGTCGCTGCCGCGGCAGGATCGCCAGGCGCGAGCCGATGGCGACGGAACCGGTGGGGGTGCGACCTCTATGCACTCTCCACCCAGAAGGCCAAGATCACCGACTCGCCGGATCCACCTCGACAGCGATTCTACCGCATCATCGGATCCACGAGCTCGTCGCGAACAACGCCAAGTTCTTCGCGAACGACAGCAAGAAGACACTCGTACTCGCATCGAGCGCCGAAGAGAAGCGCGGCGTCAATCTGACCAGCGCACTGGGCCCTCTATCGACATGCATGCGCTAGGGGAACCAGGCGACTTGCCGTACGCGGTAGGTTGCCCTGCGTTCACTCACGAGCTGCGGCAAGTCCAGTGGCCCAGCAAGAAGAATTTCAAGCCAGACGTACCAGAGAAGTATGACGACAAGACGCATCCGTCGGAGTTCCTCAGCATCTACACCATCGCGGTGCAAGCTGCTGGGGGACGGGACGACAAGATCCTTGCCAACTACTTCCTACTGGTGCTCAAGCCCAACGTCAGATCCTGGCTCATGCATTTGCCGGACAACTCCATATCCTCTTGGGCCGATCTATGCAATCAGTTTGTCGGCGCCTTTACAGGCGGCCACAAGCCTCCTGGCCAAGAAAGCGACCTTCATCTGCTCGCCCAGAAGGAAGGAGAGCCCCTGCGCAAGTACATTCAAAGATTCAGCCGCGTACAGCACAACATCCCAGATGTCCACCCTGCCGCGGTAATTAGCACGTTTCATCAGAACGTGCGAAACCGCAGGATGCGGGAGGAGATGGCGATGTGCAAGATCAAAGACGTCAGTGAGCTATATGCCCTGGCCGACAAGTGTGCGCGTGCTGAGGAGGGGAGGAAACTCCCCGGAGAGAATACAGAAGCAGCAGGATCAGATAGTGAGGGGACCGCTCCGTCGAAGAAAAACCGGCGGCGAAACAACAGGAAGAAAAAAGGCAAAGATGTGCTAGTCGTTGAGCAGTCCGGCAACGAAGGTGGTGCCAAGAAAGCCAAAGCTGGTAGCTCCGGTGGTAACAACTGCCAGGATGTGGCGGTCGCCGACAAGCAGGACGGCACCAACAAGCACTACTGCAAGATCCACCGCACCAAGGGCCATGACCTCCAGAGCTGCAAGAAGGTCGAGCAGCTTGTGGAACAGCAAAAGGCTGAATACGAGCGGCGCGACAAGGAGAAAGCCCAGGAAGGTGCTGGACGAGCCAGCAAGAAGTGTCCTGGCCGAGGGGGACGCCGCAGCAAGGCCAAGCAGCGGCAAGGAGACAGACCCCCCCGCGGCCGCGACAAGGATGAAGATGACGACGACGACGAAGACATGGATGATGACGAGACTGATGAGCAGGAGTTCCAGAAAGCCACAGAGGTCCTGTGCGTTGACGGCGGTGCTTCTCTGCATACTTCACACCGCCAGCTCAAGCAGTGGGTGCGGGAAGTCAATGCAGTGGAACCACCCGTCGAGTCACGCAAGCCTTTGAAATGGTCCAACACGCCTATCATCTTTGATATTGAGGACCACCCTGATCGCATAACTGCGGTCGGGTGCTTGCCGATGTTGGTTTCACCAACTATCCACAACCTCAAGGTCACTAAGATGCTAGTTGACGGCGGGGCCGGCTTGAACTTGATCTCCTCCGCGGTACTCCAGAAACTCCAGATCCCTGATAGCGAGCTCGAAGAGACCGGCACGCTCCAAGGAATCAATCCGGGAAGGAGCAAGACGAAGGGGAAGATCACGTTGCCGGTGACATTTGGCAGCGAGTTGAACTTCAGAACTGAGAGGGTCACTTTTGACGTCGCTGACTTTCCATTGCCTTACAATGGGATACTCGGCCGTCCAGCACTCGCCAAATTTATGGCAGCCTCTCACTATGCATACAACGTGCTGAAGATGCCAGGCCCGATAAGTGTCATCTCTGTCCCTGGCGACAAGAAGGATGCCCTTATCTGCGCCGACAAGATCTACCGGGAAGCAGCAGCCGCAAGTGGATCGCAAACCACTTGCCGTTGAAGCTCCCGGGGCGAAGAAGAAGACCAAGTCCGGCTAAGAGTTCTGATGCCCACTCCGGCAAGCGCACCTCTTCGGAGTGCTGCGCTACCGTCGAGGACGCACCATCGAGCTCCACCGGCAAGCGTAAGAAGGCAATGGCAGCTCCACCAGAGACCAAGAAGGTGTCCGCCAAGGAGGACGGCACTGGTGGTACCTTCACCATCAGTGCCACTCTCGACCCTAAATAGGAAAGCGCGCTCATTGCTTTCCTGTGGGCGAACGTCGACGTGTTTGCGTGGCAACCGTCTGACATCCCCGGTGTTCCCAGGAAAGTAATTGAGCACCACCTGGCCGTCTGTCCTCATGCGCGGCCCGTCAAGCAGAAAGTCAGGAAACAGGCAGTGGAGCGCCAAGAATTCATCACAGAAGAAATCAAGAAATTGGAAGCAGCAGGCCTTGTCAGGGGAGTGCTCCATCCTACGTGGTTGGCCAATCCTGTTGTCGTGCGCAAAGCCAACGGGAAATGGAGACTTTGTATCGACTTTACCGATGTCAATAAAGCTTGTCCCAAAGACCCATTTCCCTTGCCGCGCATCGACCAGATTGTTGACTCCACGGCCGGATGTGACTTGCTTTCATTTCTTGATGCATACTCAGGATACCATCAGATCTTCATGGCAGAAGAGGATGAGGAGAAGACCGCATTCATCACCCCGTGTGGCACGTACTGTTTCGTACGGATGCCTTTCGGTTTAAAGAATGCTGGTTCAACATTTGCAAGGGTAGTCCACCACGCTTTTGAGCCGCAAATGCACAGAAATGTGGAAGCCTACATGGATGACATAGTGGTCAAGAGCAAGGACAAGGCGACTCTGATTCAAGATTTAGATGAAACCTTTGCAAATCTGCGCAAGATCAACCTCAAGCTTAACCCCAAGAAGTGTGTGTTTGGAGTCCCTCCGGCAAGCTTCTCGGGTTCTTCGTGTCTCAGCGGGGAATTGAAGCCAATCCCGACAAGATCAAGGCCATCGAGCAGATTGAAGCACCAAAGCGCGTCAAGGATGTACGAAGACTTGCCGGTTGCATAGCTGCTCTCAGCAGGTTTATCTCTAGGTCTGCTGAGCGGGCCCTGCCATTTTTCAAAATATTGAAAAAAGCAGGTCCAATGAAATGGACTCCGGAAGCGGAGGCTGCGCTGCAGGACTTGAAGAGATACCTGTCCTCCACTCCAACACTTGTCGCACCTAAACCACAAGAGAAGTTGCTGCTATATATAGTGACAACCAATCAAGTGGTTAGTGCTGCGTTAGTAGCGGAGAGGGAGGCGGATGATGAGCCAGCAACCATGGCAGATGCATCCAGCGACAAGCAGGGGGCTTCACCGGCAAGCTCTGGTCCCGACAAAGATGGATCTGCGCAGGTGCATGGGAAGATGCAAAAAAGGATGGTGCAGCACCCAGCTTACTTTGTCAGTTCCCTTCTACAGGGGGCTAGGTCAAGGTACTCTGGTGTGTAGAAATTGCTTTTCGGCCTTCTCATGGCCTCGAGAAAGCTGCGCCATTACTTCCAAGCACCTGAGATCACAGTTGTCACTCGTTTTCTGCTGAAGAGGATACTGCAAAATCCAAAAGCAACAGGCAGGATTGTCGAGTGGGCACTGGAACTGTCAAGCTTTGGCCTCAAGTTTGAGAGCACTTCAACTATCCAAAGTAGAGCGTTGGTAGAGTTCATAGCAGAATGGACGCCAACACCAGATGAAGAAATTCCGGAGACGAGCATCCCCATCAAGGAAGCAAACAAAGAGTGGCTGATGTATTTTGATGGTGCCTTCTCGCTGCAAGGCGCCGGTGCGGGTGTGCTGCTTGTCGCACCCACCGGAGAGCACCTCAAGTACGTAGTCCAGATGCACTTTCCCAAGGAGCAAGCAACGAACAATACCGCAGAGTATGAAGGCTTGCTTGCCGGTCTCAGGATCGCGGCAGACCTTGGAATTAAGAAGCTCATTGTCAGGGGTGACTCACAGCTTGTCGTCCGCCAAGTGAACAAGAATTATCAGAGTCCGTTGATGGAAGCTTACGTTGATGAAGTGAGAAAGCTAGAAGAGCACTTTGACGGCCTACAGATGGAACATGTTCCAAGAGCTCAGAATGACATTGCTGATGGCCTGTCGAAGTGCGCCGCACTTAAGTTACCTGCGGAACCAGGAATCTTTGTGCTCAAGCTGAATCAACCGTCTGTAACACCGTCAACTGGACAGAGCAAGAAGAGGAAGTTGATTTTTGGCGACTATTTTCCGGCAGAGCTCCCCGAAGCCGCCGCCAAGAAGGTCCCCAAGATCGACGCCAAGTGTGCTGAGGAGCAGTCTGCTCCGGCGAGCCTTAGGGTTTGTTCCGTTGAAGCAGACGCTCCCGACAAGTTTTGCTCCGGCAAGCTTGCCGGGGAACGTCAAGCTCCGGCTGAGCCGCAGGTTCTCACCGTAGAAGAGGATGTTCCCGCAGCAGCAGATGCGCCTTTATTCCTTGTTGTCGAGCCGCAAGCTCCAACCTGGGCACAGCAGATTGTCCGTTTCCTTCAGACAGGAGAACTTCCCGAAGAGCAAGAAGAAGCGGAAAAAGTAGCCCGGCAGTCAAGTATGTACCAGTTTGTCGACAGCTCAATGTACAGAAGAAGACTCAACGGTGTGAAATTGAAGTGTATTCACCGGGAAGATGGACAAAAGCTATTGGCAGAGATACATGGAGGCATATGTGGTCACCACATTGGCGCAAGGGCACTTGCCGGCAAAGCGTTCCGGCAAGGTTTCTTTTGGCCGACAGCCCTCCAGGATGCAACTGCACAAGTAACCAAGTGTAAAGCGTGCCAGTTCCATTCCAAGCAAATACACTAGCCAGCTCAAGCTCTCCAGACGATCCCTTTATCCTGGCCATTTTCAGTCTGGGGGCTCGATATCCTCTGCCCCTTTCCCCGAGCTGTCAGGGGCTTTGAGTACTTGTATGTTGCAATCGACAAGTTCACAAAGTGGCCGGAAGTGGAACCAGTGAGGAAGGTGACAGCACAGTCAGCAGTCAAGTTCTTCAGGTCGATTGTTTGCCGTTTCGGGATCCCTAACAGGATCATTACCGACAACGGCACACAATTCATGAGTCGCACCTTCATGCAGTACGTCCAAGATCTTGGCGCCAAGGTCTGCTTCGCTTCTGTTGCTCATCCTAGAAGCAACGGTCAAGAGGAGAGGGCAAATGTTGAAGTGTTGCGCGGGCTCAAGACCAGGACTTTCGACAGGCTGCGCAAGTGCGGAAAGAACTGGATTGACGAGCTGCCGGTGGTTCTTTGGTCGGTCAGAACGATGCCAAATCGAGCCACTGCCAGACACCTTCCGCTCTAGTCTATGGAGCAGAGGCAGTTCTCCCCATGGAACTTGTATACGGGTCACCTCGAGTGCTCGCTTATGATGAGCTTGAGCAAGAGCAGCTACGACAAGACGACGCGCTGCTCCTTGAGGAGGACCGTCTTCAGGCTGCTATACGAGTTGCTCGATACCAGCAAGCTTTGCGCCGCTACCATAGCCGCAAAGTTAATGCCAGAAGTCTCGAGGAAGGCGACCTTGTTCTTCGGCGCGTTTAGTCCACCAAGAATTCCAACAAGTTGACGCTGAAGTGGGAAGGCCCTTATCGGGTGAAATGAGTCACTAGGCCTGGCACTGTCCGCCTTGAGACCGAAGATGGCATTCCGGTGAGCAACTCCTGGAACATTGAGCATCTTCGTAAGTTTTACCCGTAAGGCGCGGTTGCCGGAACCTGTTCTGGCAACCACCTTTTGTACAAGTCTTGCCGATGTTGCACGTAATCCTTTGTACAAAGCCGGGCGCAGATCCCGTGCATAAGTAAAGCGCATGTGCTCTGCACATCTTGTCAATTTAATGCTTTCTATAATTCTTTGCATGCATGTATCTGACACTTTGTGCAGCACATACCCCCGGTAAGCAATAACAAGCCGTAAGGCTTCATATCATTATTTTCTCTGCTTTCTCTTTCTCAAAGGAAGGAAATTCCCTTGCGCACAAGTTTGCCGGGGGGGAAAGGAGATAATGGTGTGGACCAGGCGTCGTTCAAGGAAGTGTTCGCCTTACCGGAAAGAAAACGACAGAAAAGCTAAGTTGCCAAAGTTTGAGCAATCAGTTAAAAAAAATTAAGTTACCTTCCTCGAACGACCTTGCTTTGTATGGAAAACCTGTGCGCGGAGGAACCAACTCGTAGCTAGTTGCGCCCTTACTTTGTTTGGAGTCCGCTCAACAACTTAAGTGAGCCGCGACTAGTTGCGACAAGGTTTCTTGTCGGCAGTGGCACCGCCAGTAGGCTGCTGATGTTCCACACTCAGCGCTCGCGGCTAAGGTGCCTGCGCCGACAAGTTCCCTAAAAGCGTAGGGCAAAAACATACAAAGGAAGGAATCAAGTAAAGGAGATAACATAGAAAATTGCTATCCAAAATAGAGTCGTATTACAAGATAGCTTGTCACAGCTCTAACAGTTTTGTCTCATAACATGACCAGCAGCAACAAGGAAAAGAGAAAATGGGCGGCCTAATCTACGCGATCGCCATCAACCCTCTTGATCCCGCTCACCTTGTCCACTATGGGTGCGACAAGGGCCTTGAGCGCTTCCAGATCGGCGTCCAGCGGCAAGGACCTGAGGACGTTGGTGAGGTTGAGGCCTGGATTGCGAAAGGCCACCTTCACCAGCACCTTCTGAAGAGCCCCTGCGCAGATCTTGCATGACTCGTCGGCCAGCTGCTTTGGGATCTTCTCCCGGAGTCGCTGGAGGGCCATCGCCACGCCTTCGAAGAACAAGCTGAGCTTGGCGCTGGGTTGGAGGTGCTCATCGGAGGAGTACCCGAAATCCTCCATCCCTAGCTGCGCCAGCTCCTTGTCGATGGCCGCGGCAGCATCCACAAGACCCTCGGTCCAATGCTCCACGGTCTCCCTGAAAGTGTCCTGGGTGGCAGCAGCATTCGCCAGCAGCGCCTCGTCGGCCTTGATTTTCTCCGACAAGGCCGCTTCCCGCTCCCTGGTGCCGTCCAGCGTCTGAGTCAACGTGGCTAGCTTCAACTCGAGATCTACATTGGAATCCTTGGCGGTGCTGAGCTCCTTGCTCCTCTCAGCGAGAAGACCCTGCAGCTCACCATGAGCGGCAGCGTCCTTCTCGCGCTCACGCTTGAGCGCGGCAAGCCCCTCGCCGCTCGCCCTGAGATCGGCTTCCAGCTGCGCCACCTTCGTCTCCAGCTCCTTCTTGGCGGCCTCGGCAGCTGCGGCAGCATCCTTTGCCTCCTTGAGAGCCCCGCCAATTGCTTGCTCGCGCGCGGCAAGCTCCTCCTCGTGGCTGATTTGTATTTAGCAGTTACAACCACTTGGAAATGCTATTCACGAATGAGCATTGCTATATGATTCCTACAAAAGAGATAGGGGAAGCTCACTTTTGTCAAATGGGGCTAGAAAGCATAGAACCCCGTCTTAAATCAACCAGTGAATCCAGAATCAAAGTGAGGAGAATAGGATCCTGATATGAAAGTGAAAGTGGAGTGAAATCTGGATCACCGCGTGAACAAAATCCAAAGTAACGAATGTCACTCCCGAGGGATCGACCACTATCATACATGAAATTTTGCATAGAATGATTGTTCATGTTCACGCCGGAGTGCTGAATGGACCGGAGGGAACCGCAGCATGAGGAATGACAAGATTGACCTTGCGCTGCGCCAACTCTCCTTCCTGCGCAAATAGGTTTTCGGTGACAAGCCGTTGCTTCTCTTCAGCTTCAGCCTTCTCGAGGAGGAAGGCTTTCCGCTCCTCGAGAAGTTGCTCCCGCTCCTCTGCCAAGGACCGGAGAGCTTCCTGCCTGAGGCCCCGGAGCTCCTCCGCGCGTTTCTCAATGTCAACTCCCGCCTTCGCGACAAGTGCTTCGCGGGACACCAGCTTGGCTTGTCGGGCGCGGTAGAGTAACAGCAGCTTCCGCAGCAGCCGCTCCTCCTCAGGTTCGTCGCTACTGCTGCTTGGCGCGTCAACTAGCTTCAGCCCAGCGGAGGCAAGTACTTCTCCGTCCAGCATCTCTCCTTCGACCGGCACCCTGGAGCTTGAAGCCCAGGGGAGCTTGATGAAGATGCCATCGCCGGCCTTCAGATAGGCGCCGAGCTAGGGCTCTTCGAAGCCTGGCGCTGCAGCAGCGGCGGACGGATCGGCGGTCGGCGTAGCGCCTGGCGCTCCTGCGGCCTCGGGGCCATCAGTGCGATCGCCAGATCCCTCGCCGGCTTCTGCAGCGGCAGCCTTGGCGGCCTCTTCGCCGGCAGGATCATCAGTGCCGGCCTCTCCTTCGGTGGTGACGGTGTCGTCAATGCTGCTGTGCGCGTTCTCCTCGCCGGCGACCTCGGTTTCCATCGGCTCCGTGGCAGATGGATCTGGCGAACGGAAAAAGGGAGAGAAATCAAGCGAACATTCAAAAAAAAGAAAATCAGAAGAAGAAGAACCCAAGGGAAGTTCTCAGGCAAAAGGATTACCTGTGCTAGGATCTGCGGTCGTGGTCTCAATCACCGGAGGATCGCTGGTGCTGTCCCTTGCCGGAGAACTACCCCTTGCCGGAGAATTTTCCCTTGCCGGAGAACGCTCCCTTGCCGGGGAATCCTCCCTTGGCGGTGTAGTGGAAGCAGATGGCATTTCGGGAGCGGCCTCTGGGCCCTCCTAGTGAGGCTGCTCTGCTCCTGCACAAACCAGCAATCAGATATCAGCAAAGAAGGAGCACCCATGCGCACCCGAAAGCAGGAAATAAACAATACACTTATGCTGGGGGCTGCGCTGGGGGCTGCTTTGGGGAATGGTTGCCGGGTCCGACAAGGTGGTCTCGGACATGTCCTCTGCCGTCACGGTGGGATCATCCTAAATGACAATCACCGGGGCCTTGGCTCTCTTCGCCGCTCTCTGGGCCAGCGTCCTGAAAAGGAATAGGTTCAGAGTAAAAGCAAGTCAGATACAAGACAAAGCAACAAAATTGAAGAGTTGCAAGAACAGCAAAGAATCTTACTCTTCTTCTTCCTCGTCGGAGCTGAGCGCGGAGAGATCGAAGTCCGGCTCGCCTCCGGTGCGACGAGGCGAAGGAGTAGGTTCCCTTGCCCGCTTGGCAGGGGCAGTAGCGGTGGACCGGGAAGACCCCAGCTCAGTTGCCGCAGCGACGTGAGGCGCTCCCGCGGCAACACTGCTTGCCGCGGTAGAGCGTGTCGCGCGGCACGGCGGCTGTTGACTCGTCTGCCGCTCCGCTACGTCCCGGGCCTTGCGGAGACGCCTTCTTGGTGGAGCTGGGGGCTCTACTTGTGACGAGCTGCCTGAAGGTTCGAGCCCGACAAGCTCTCCCTCGCCGGGCTCGCTCGGCTCCTCTTCGGGCCCGACAAGTTCTTCCTCGCCGGCAAACTCCTCGCGCTCGGCAAAACTTGCCGCCTCTGCTGCCTCTGCCTCCTCCATGGTGAATCCGAACTCACCCGCGGCAACGGCTGCTGCCACCTCTTCCAGCCTGGTGGCGGTGCGCTGCATCTCATTATCGGTGGTGTCGCGGGTGAGGCTCTTCTGTTCATCGGGGCGGATCGGCACTTCTACCAGGCCGTCAAAGAAATCCCGCACGACGTCGTCTGCAGGCTCTTGCCAAGTCGGGACGATTCCGTGCGAGTCGCACAGCGGCATCATTGCGCGGATGCGGTCAAGCGAAGAGTTGTTGCACAACGGAACCACACCCCTCGGCAACACGAATGGATGTTGAGGATCGCGCTTGAACAGCTCCAGGAGCATCGCATCCAGCTCCAGGACGGTGAAGTTGAAGTTGAGGCCCGGGCGCAGCCTCATGATATCCGCCGAGTTCTGGAACTCCCAGGCGGGTCTCCTCCTTTCCTGCAAGGGGGCGATGCGGCGGCGGAGAAAGTCTGCGCCAACGGCGCCTACGGTGAGCCCGGCAAGCCTGAGGCGAAGGATCCGGGTGATGGCAATCTTCAGCCTGTCGTCTTCCGGGGCCATGTTGCTCCAATCATTGCCGCGCACTATTGGGGCTTGGCGCAGGGCAGTAAATGGCTGCGGGTTCTCCTCGGAAATCCAGCACCACTCTGCTCTCCATTCCTCCCACTTGCTGTGGAGCTCTCCCTCCAGATAAGCTTCCTTCTTGCCGACTCTTGAGATCCAAGCGATCCCGCTGGCAAGAGGCTCTCCTCTCTCAACCCGGGGCATAAAGAAGTGGTGGAAGAGGGATACATTTGGATGGACTCCGACAAAGTTTTCGCAGAGATGTGTGAAAACTGCCATGGTCAGAACGGCGTTGGGGGTGAAATCAAGGAGGCGGAACCCGTAGGTGTTCATGATGTCACAGAAGAATTCAGAGAAGGGCGGGCAGAGCCCGCAGTAGAAGAACAACGCGAAGAAGGGGTACCCGTTTGGAGCCAGTTCCGATGCGGCAGCCAGGAGTACCCTCGTGCGCGGATGCGCTCGCGTCTCCATCGACCAGAAGAGGTAGTAGTACTCCCTCAGCTCCTTCGCGGCAAGCTGAGGGGGGAAGAGGGCCCGCTCCTATCGTAGCGCCGCGAGCCGCTGCCCCTCGGCCGACTTCATGCCCTTCCCCTTGTCGGGTTTTGGATCCATGGCGGAGGTGGTGGGGGAGATCGACGGTGTTGGTGGTGCTGCTGGCAACGGGGGGCGGAGCGCTGCTCTCTCTCTCAACTTCGGGAAGAAGGGGGGAGCGGCGGAGATTTGGGAAATGGAGTAACAACCGGCAGGATGGGTGAACTGTCCCTGTTTCCCCTGCTTATAAAGAGGGAGGGGGCAGACGTTTCGCCCTTTCGAATAAAGAAACCACGCACGATCTCTCCCACGACGCCGCATTCGACGCGTGTCGTTGGGGAAGGGCGCAGTGGATACGGAGAAAGATACGGCGTAACCCAGGCTGCGCGTGCCCATGCCCTGTTTTGGGCCTGGCCCAACAGCGCTCGGCACCGTGTGTGGCCCAGGCCCGGGGGCTCCTGTCGGTGTACTAGAGTAGGGGTACCCTAGTATCCCGAACTTGTGCACGGGCAGTTGCAGCCACCCGCGGCAAGGCTTGCCGGGTGACTGCCAAGGTCCTCCGCGGTTCCTGTGGAGCCATTCAAGAACAAGGTATCTAACCAAGGAGACAAGGCCCCGGCAAGAGGAGCTTGCCGGGAAGGCCCACCAAGGCATCTCAAGGAGTTTGCCACGACGCGCCACGCGTCCCGGCAAGGCCCGGGGAGCGACAAGCCCCCGGACGCGACAAGACAACGACCGCGGCAAGGCACTTGCCGCGGCACGCTACCACCTGTACCTACGCTCCAGCGCATCCACCAACGTGTCGCCCTGGGGCCTTTCCAGGCGCGCGTGGCGAGAGGCTGTGCAGCCAGCGGTGCGCGGTGGCAAGCGGCGCTGAAAAGATTGCCATCGTGGCGAGCGGTGGCGTCCCTGGCGGTCCCTGTTTGCACTGTTTGGGCGACGTAGACGGGCATTTAATGTCTTTGTCCCCTGCCGTCAGGGTTCGGTATGATAGACTGTACAGGTAGCTATACCAACCGCAACTCCTTTTCCATTTTTACCGTTGTCTACGTTGCCACCTGTCGGTGACCCCTTGAGCATATAAAAGGAGGCCCATGCGCAACGTAGAAGGGGGTTCGGAAGGTTCGAGGCCAGAGAACACTCATGCTCGGTCTCGTTGGCAGCTAGTGTGTACTGTAGCACTCAGCGCTCCCGAGCAAGAACTCAATACAATCAGACAAGCAGCAGTAGGAGTATTATCTCTCCGGAGAGCTCCGAAGCTGGGTAAACCGCTCGTGTGCTTCGCCTCGATCTGCTCTTCGTGCGATCTCCGCCCCCCGCCGAACCGAAAGGGGCTCGGTCCGCCGGTCCCATAGGTGTTCGTGGATCAGTTTCCCCGACAGCTCCACATGGGTGAATTGTAAAATCCACGCCTATTCCCTCACTGTTTTCCCGCCACCAGCTAACAGTTGCTGCATATAACCCAGGCGGCAACGCACCGCCGCCACTACAAGAAATATGTCAACTTGTGACCACCACTATTGGTCACTGAAAGGTCATGGTTTTTCATTTACGACCTTTTTGTGACCAAAAACAGAAGGTCAAAAGCTGAGGGTCGTAAACTGACTATAGCGACCTTCTCTGTGAGAAGGTCGTGGACGTTTACGACCAAAATATGCCTACTGTCTTGTTTTGGTCACTAGCAGCCTCCCCAGGCCACGTAGGCATCCGACGTGGCAATCTGATGTGGCACAAGATTCAGCCCGGTCCAATTCGATGTTCATATGGGCCGAGCCCATTAATTCAGCCTTTTTAGTGTATTTTTCTGTCAATTTCTGCACGGGCCATACTTCATATTAGGGGGCCTCGGCCGTTTTTGCAATATTTTTTATTTTTATTTTTTGAAGCTTTTTTGTTTCACTTTTTAAACAGACCAATGCTTGTTGGGCTGTGGCCTTTTTCAACCCAATTAGTTGTCCACTATTAGATCTCGGATTTTGAAATAAATGTTTGGACAAAATTGTTTGGGCACAAGACCTCTTTAATCCAGTTACACACACGCATCCGACATTGTTTCATATTCAAATCAGGAAAACTCAATGTCGAATTCAAATAATCCATCATATCACATCACATAACACATCTCCCAGGTTTAGATAACATAACAAAATCATCTCAGGAATACATTTCCTTACACATGAATTATGGCACATCTACTACTATCCTAACATGTACGTATATGCATGTGTGCTTGCTTGACCGGCGCATGCATCACTGCTTGCTTGACGTCTACTCACAGCTTTCCTCGCACCAGAGAAAGAATCAAAACAAAAAATATTAGTAACTTTAAATCAGAAGGTATATCCACATCACCATAAAATAGTCGCAGACCATCACACAGAAGCCAAATACTATGAACTGATGATTAGTAGACCCAGACATGATTCAGCTACGTAATGGCTACCATAAGCAAAAGTGAAAAGTGTGTAAGCAAGTTGCTAGTGTACACAAGGTGATTGAGCTCCTACTGTTTAGTACGCATACACGGTAGGCTACTGTTGCTAGTGTTCTAAACCAACAGAGCATGCTATAGGAGCAGAAAATAGGGAGCTAGGGCTAGAAGATGGAGCCGACTCACCAGAGAGCTTGTGGTCGCCGCCGTACAAAGCCTCCATCACGCCGGTCGCCTCAAGAAGCACCACCGCGCTGGAGACGGTGCCAGACATTTGCAAGAGTAGAGCACCTGCTGCCTCCATTTCCAAATAGAACAAGAACAAAAAATTAGGAAGGGCTGCAAACAGATTAGGAAGGGTTTCAAAAAAGGACAGTTATTTAGAATGACAACAGAAATTCAGCTAGTACCATGCTTTTCGTTCTCCAGCTAGTTAAAACGAGATACTCATTCATACAAGAAAACATAGACACAATATGAATATTCATTGCACAAGTGCAAGTCATGCAAAATACTAAACTGCAACACATTGCACCTAAACTTCGCATAAGATATAATTGATAAAAAATCAGTTTGCTGCTACTGCCATTGGAAAACCGGCACCGAAATGAGCGGTAATAGAGATATATTTGATTAAAATCAGTTTGCTGCTACTGCCATTCAAAATCTAACTGACCAACTGGTTCGCAGCACCACCAGTTTGAACGAACAACGAGACAGAGGCGGATGGAGGACGCTTACCACGAGAACCTGCTTGACGCTAGGGTGCTTCTCCTTGTACTCCTTCCTGAAGTTGTCCCTGCGAAGACGAAACATGCACCCAATCCTCGGTCAGGACGCGACGCCACACCACAGAAGTAACATGAATCGAACCAGGAACCAAGACTAGGAGTCACATGAAGATGAAGAAAGCGCTCGGGGGCGCGTGGGCTTGTTGGGGTCCTTCTCAACCTTGATCTTCTTCACCGCAAGCCTGCGCCACCACAATGGAAACAATAGCAGCAAACCAAACCGAGTCAGAACTCGACGTGAAATAGCAGCAGCCACCACGGGAAACAAAAATGAGACGGGGAGACGAGGGAGGGAGGGGTCGGGACCTGGAGTTGCCGGTGCGGGAGCCCACCTTTGTTACTATGTTAAAGAAGTTGATTTGCCAACATTGGGTAACCCCACCTGCATGAAATATCAATAGTAAACTTCATATATCCTCTTATTCCTCTACATGGAAACAGCAGAATAGTGCGCCAATAAACATTCAACATAAGAGTAGTCCATTATGATTTATGATGAAATCTGAGATTGAATAAAGGATTATTGTTAAACACCATCAATGAGACTAGAAGTGCGGCACTGGCAACTCATGAAACTTCTTGGAACAGTAGTAGTACATAGTAACATGCTAGTGTTGTCCAAGCAGACTGAGTTACATGCATAAAACTACAATTCGTCCACCCTGAGCAGTCAAGATAAACACATGCCAAATCTAAATCCATAACCAACTGCAGCTTCTTCTTTTATAGTCTACAACAACATAGTTCAGTAGTAAATTAGAATAGAATCAATCTATTATAAGACAACATCATGCTCATTTAACAAAATATCAACACCAAGCACCCATTCAACTGCACCAAATTAACAGTACCATAATCTGTATGGTTAATTTTCAAACACACATGTGAAATCATATTGTCAAATGCATGCACATATACCACTAATATCTTTGCAACAGCATTTGTCTGTCATTTTACACATTAAATTAGATTAAGAATGTGAAGCAGTGCATCTCCATTTTCACGACACTAAGAATGATAGCAGAAAACAAAATCGACCAGGTTACAAACATGCAGCAAACTAAGCAAGCGAGCAAGCAAAACCCTACAGCTCAAACGATTTCTAGCGGATCCAGTGGCCTTCTTTGCACTCATCTGTTAAATGAAAGACACTTGAACACAAGTCTAGGAGCTAGAATCAGAATCTACATTTAACTAGATAGGAAACTAATTCAACATACAGAAGGCACGTGCAGTATAAAGATTAGAGACTAGAACTAGATTAATATGTAGCTGCCACAACAAGAATAATTAATTCCAACAGGATAATCAGGTCCATATATTTAAGTCAAGCCGCGAGCATGGAGCAGCAATAGCCTTCCCACTTCTGTCTTGTCCATGCCAGGAGCCAACAGGATAATTAGGTCCATATATTTAAGTCAAGCCGGGAGCATGGAGCAGCAATAGCCATCCCACTTCTGTCTTGTCCATGCCAGGAGCTTGCTAGCATTCGAAACCAGCAGTTTCTGTAACAAGTAACTCAAACTATGTAAATGTAAAGAAAAAGAAATCTAAAGGTGTATGAGAGCACATCAATCAGATTCAGGATTCGGCTATACCTCCTCGGACAACCTTTTAGATGGTGACTTGTCAACATTGATGAGTGGCAGCGTGGACCGGCGAGCACCCGCGAAGAGAGGAGAAGAAGACGTCGCTGCAGCATGCTGTGGGCAACAACCCGATTCTCCTCATGCATCTCATAAATCACCACGAGTTGAGAAGAGCCCCTGGCTTGTCATAACCTGTATGGTTATATGTAATTTTTAATTCCAACAACTATATGTTTTGAGTTGTAATAAATAAGTAGATGTTTACTTCTTATTCTCCTTTTTTTCTCAATTGCTTGGTGTAACGAACTTTGTTGGATAAAAAAATGTTTTGAAGTGGCAGGTCATGTTATAAATAAGAATAGTTGAATACAAATAATCAAGCTACACAATATTACTATGTCATAAATCAGACATGGGTTAGACAGAGTAATGTCTTGTGTCAGGATCAGATTGCATGGCAGGACTACAACATCTTACAGAGGCAATTCTGATTTCTGGTTGAGCATGCACATTAACCATTAGCATGTGCTGATATGCACATCGTTTGAACAGGGTACAGCCTGGGAATTTTTAGCTGTTTCGTAAATACCTAAGAGCAACAGTCTCCTCTAACCTTGGACAAACAACATCTTACAGAAGCTGACATGCAGACGTAGCGGAACAAACGTGCGAGGGTTTCGCATGGGGTGGGAGGGCGAGGGAGGAGGTACCTCACAGCCGATGAGGTTCTTTTGTAGTCGACGACCCTGTGCCAGCGCCGCTCCGCCTCCTCCGTTGGGTGTAGTCGCAGCAGCACCTCGCGGGCGGCCGCCTCTGTGGCCCGCAGCGTCGGAGGGATGGTCGGGGGCCGCGGCCGCAGCGCCATCAGCATCATCCCACGCGGCTACTCGTCTGGGACCCAGCTGAGGCCAGTGAGTGGCTCAAGCCCACGCCATGTGGTTGGGGGAAGCCATGGCGCCGCCGCCCCCTTGTTTGACAAGCACGGTTGTGGACAAGCACGGTGGATCCGGGCGGGGCTGGGGACGGGACCGGGGGAAGACCGGTTGGATCCACACGAGGCCGTCGCCGGGGTTTGCGGCGTGGTGGAGGCGGCCGTGAGGAGGGAAGGAGGAGAGGGTGAGGCAGGGAGGGCGCCGCCGCCGGTGATGGGAAGGAGATCTGAGGGAGGGAGAGGGGTGGCGGCGTCGATCTGGATCGGATCGAGATCTGAGGGAGGGAGAGGGCAGCGGCTATGGGTGTGCGGAATCCGGAAGCCGAGGCCTTCACGGGAGAGTGAGTGTAAGGGGAGTCGAAGGAGGTGGGGATCAGCGGTGTTGGGCTGAATCGATGGGGGCGGCGGCCCATGGAGGAGGGCGCGGCTTAGGGTTTGGATGAGGGACGAGAGCTGCGCTGATTCAGGAGGCGGATAAGAGGGATGAGGGGTAGAGGGGGTGGGGGAAGAGGGCTGCCGTCGGATCCGGGCCTATCCAACGGTGGTCGGGCATGATCCGTGTCAGGTGCTCGTGGACCAATCAGAATGCAATAAAGGCCTTGATGATTTTATGACCATATAAATAGGTCGTAAATGATTAAAAATAAGTTCTTTTGCAGGAGAAAAGCATTTTTCATTGTTGAAGTATAAAAAATAGTTTTGTTGTGACGAACCTACCAACTCTACGTATTAGACCAAATTTTATGTATAATTGACCAAATGATTTTATGTAAAATGCTTTTGATCCACGAAAAATTCATTTTCCATTTTTCGACTGCTCAAAATGAGTTTTTTTGTGAAGGACCTACCATATATTTGTTGTAAAATTGGACCTAATCAATTTTATAAAATACTAGGCCATATATAATGCACAATTGATAAAATGGTTGGGTGTCAAATTTTTTGATCCACCTTTGATGAAAAAGACAAATTCCCGCTGACTCAGTTGGAAGCGGGTCAAATTTGAACTG
This sequence comes from Triticum aestivum, assembly GCF_018294505.1. NCBI lineage: Eukaryota > Viridiplantae > Streptophyta > Magnoliopsida > Poales > Poaceae > Triticum > Triticum aestivum. Next base: position 91,682,678 of record NC_057804.1, read on the forward strand.
TAACTACCTCATAGTTTGCTATTTATTTTTTTCAAAAATCATTTCTAGGTACATAAGTATCAATATAATCAGAGAAACATCAAAAGTTTTTCAACATTCAACCACTAGCTAGGAACGGTCAAGCCCGCCGTTTTGACCGCATTTTGAAACGGGCATAAAAAATAAAAAAATAAAAATTTGGGAAACCTTCGCATTGTGTCATTATATGTGACCTAGTTTCCAGGAAAAATAATAAACTTGTAATACGGCAATTATTTTAAAAAAGTGTTCTCAGAAATGAGCTATCACGCGTGAAGATTCATGCCTTTCAAGCCAAATGATCAATCTTATGGCCACATTCATGGCATAGTTTGTTCAAATGATCTCATATTGTGCACAAGGGTACATATTGGAATTCCAAACAATGTTGCCTAAGGAAGTTTTCATTTTCTTTGCACGGAAAATTCATTTTTCATTTTCCGAGTGCCCAAAAGGAGGTTTTTTTGTGAAGGACCTACCAAATAATTGTTGCAAAAATGGACCAAGTCAATTTTATAAAATACTAGGACATATATAATGCACAATTGACAAAATGTTTGGGTGAAAAAAAGTTTTGATCCACCTCTCATGAAAAAGACAAATTTCTGCCGATTCAGTTGGAAGCGGGTCAAATTTGAAATGCAGCTGCCTCATAGTTTGCTCTTTATTTTTTCCAAAAATCATTTCATGGTAAATAAGTATCTATTTAATCAGAGAAACACCAAAAAAATTCCAAGATTCAACCACTAGCTAGGAACGGTCATTCCCGCCGTTTTGACCGCATTTTGAAACAGGCATAAAAAATTCAAAAAAAATCAAAAAATTGGAAAACCTTCGCATTGTGTCATTATATGTGACCAAGTTTCCAGGAAAAATAATAAATTTGTAATACGGTAATTATTTTTAAAAAGTGTTCTCAGAAATGAGCTATAAAGCGTGAAGATTCATGGCTTTCAAGCCAAATGATCAATCTTATGGCCACATTCATGGCATAGTTTGTTCAAATGATCTCATATTGTGCACAAGGGTGCATCTTGGAATTCCAAACAATGTTGCCTAAGGAAGTTTTCATTTTCTTTGCACGGAAAATTCATTTTTCATTTTTCGAGTGCCCCAAAGGAGGTTTTTTTGTGAAGGAACTACCAAATATTTGTTGCAAAATTGGACCTAATCAATTTTATAAAATACTAGGCCAAATTTAATGCACAATTGACAAAATGGTTGGGTGTCAAAAATTTTGATCCACCTCTGGTGAAAAAGACAAATTCCCGTCGATTCAGGTGGAAGCGGGTCAAATTTGAACTGCAGCTGCCTCATAGTTTGCTCTTTATTTTTTCCAAAAATAATTTCTAGGTAAATAAGTATCTATTTAATCAGAGAAACACCAAAAAAATTCCAAGATTCAACCACTAGCTAGGAACGGTCATTCCCGCCGTTTTGACCGCATTTTGAAACGGGCATAAAAAATTAAAAAAAATTCAAAAAATTGGAAAACCTTCGCATTATGTCATTATATGTGACCAAGTTTCCAGGAAAAATAATAAACTTGTAATATGGTAATTATTTTAAAAAAGTGTTCTCAGAAATGAGCTATCAAGCGTGAAGATTCATGGCTTTCAAGCCAAATGATCAATCTTATGGCCACATTCATGGCATAGTTTGTTCAAATGATCTCATATTGTGCACAAGGGTGCATCTTGGAATTCCAAACAATGTTGTCTAAGGGAGTTTTCATTTTCTTTGAACAGAAAATTCATTTTCCATTTTTTGAGTGCCCCAAATGTGGTTTTTTTGTGAAGGACCTACCAAATAATTGTTGCAAAATTGGACTAAATAATTTTTGTAAAATACTAGTCCATATTTAATTCACAATTGACCAAATGGTTGGGTGTAAAAAGTTTTGATCCACCTCTGATGAAAAAGACAAATTGCCGTCGATTCAGTTGGAAACAGGTCAAATTTGAACTGTAGCTGCCTCATAGTTTGCTCTTTATTTTTTCCAAAAATCATTTCTAGGTAAATAAGTATCTATTTAATCATAGAAACACCAAAAAAACCGAGATTCAACCACTAGCTAGGAACGGTCAAGCTCGTCGTTTTGACCGCATTTTGAAACGGGCATAAAAAATTCAAAAAAATAAAAAAAAATGGAAAACCTTCGCATTGTGTCATTATATGTGACCAAGTTTCCAGGAAAAACAATAAACTTGTAATACGGTAATTATTTTAAAAAAAGTGTTCTCAGAAATGAGCTATCATGCCTGAAGATTCATGCCTTTCAAGCCAAATGATCAATCTTATGGCCACATTCATGGCATAGTTTGTTCAAATGATCTCATATTGTGCACAAGGGTGCATCTTGGAATTCCAAACAATGTTTCCTTAGGAAGTTTTCATTTTCTTTGCACGGAAAATTCATTTTTCCTTTTCCGAGTGCCCAAAAGGAGATTTTTTTGTGAAGGAACTACCAAATATTTGTTGCAAAATTGGACCTAATCAATTTTATAAAATACTAGGCCATATTTAATGCACAATTGAAAAAATGGTTGGGTGTCAAAAAATTTGATCCACCTCTGGTGAAAAAGACAAATTCCCGTCGATTCAGCTGGAAGCGGGTCAAATTTGAACTGCAGCTGCCTCATAGTTTGCTCTTTATTTTTTCCAAAAATCATTTCTAGGTAAATAAGTATATATTTAATAAGAAATACATGGTTTGATGGCGAGACATCGAGGTTTGGACAGTGGCCGAGGGCCCCAACTCTAGAGCGCGTAAGCTCGCATGCCCGCCGCGTGGTCACCGCGTGACCGTGGCGTTGCCATGTGTTCTGGGCGGCCTAAGCATGTCGCGTTGGTTGGGCACTCCCCAAGTAGGTGCTAGGAAGAAAATCACAACATAAGATTCTCACGAGGAGACCGATCGATGCTCAAAAATGAATAAGCAGCCAAGTGTTTGATTTGCGGTACGGGAAATACACATGGCTAATGGGCGTGAGTTTTGGCTGAGGATGATCAGTTACTAAGAAGACCGTCTTCACAAATTTTCACCTCAAAAGGAGGAGCCTAGGTGGTACTTGCTTTACAAAGTACCACACTGGACATAAATACGAATGTTGAAGCTGGACTCAAAATAATGAATGGATTGAACTGGCATTTGGTGGAGGATGGTTATTTGGGCATAGGAAAGCACAGCAGAAAATGGATACCATTTGGACATGCCAAAGTGGTACTTCCTTCACAAAGTGCTTCTCTGAACAGAATAGGAAAATGAATATTTTCGAATTATTTTTGAAAGGCAAGGAATGTTTTTGACATATTTGATGAAGATATGATCCAAAACATTTATGAGAATTTTTTGGAATTTTTTGGAATAACAGAAATATAGGTTGCTTCACAACCTAGGGCAAAAACTGCCACATGGACATGACACATAGGCAAAACTGATGAGATGGCGCCTAGTCATCACAACCCACCACAATCTACAAGGCTATGACCATCTATATTGGTCATTAACAACTAGAAATAAGGCAGCGCACTAGCACTATTTGCTTTGTGACCATTTTGTGTAAGGAGATTACGACCTTTCTAACCAAAATGGTCGCAATGGTTTAGGGTTTGGAGCCCCCCGAACAGCTTTTGACCAATTGGTCTGAAATGTTCATAGATCTATGACCAATGCTTCCAGGGTCACTGACAGAAGGTCACTAGTTGACATATTTCTTGTAGTGCGCAACACTCTGCGAAGATCTAGTCCTCGCCCATCTACCATTAGTTACTCCAAGCATGCCAGGCAACGACCAAAGCTTCGACGTCGATGCCTACCTGTGTTACATCTTCAGCGAGGAGAACGAGCCAGAGCATGTCGGGGAGCAAGAGCTCCATCGGTCGGTGCAGGCACCATGGCCCATCGGCAACGATATCGGTGTCATAGTCCTTGGGAGCACAATCGACATATTGCAAAGGAGGTGTGATGAGAAGTTTTCCATCCACTGTGTAAAAGATCCAGAGCTGCTCGGCGGCATGATCGACGACCCATCCAAAGAGCCGCCGTCACCAGTGCTCATCGAGAGCCTGATGCCCCACAAGGAATGGGCAGAGGACCTCTGCAATTTAGTCAAGACAAAGGCAGCCCGCGGCTTCATCATTGCCCGCGGAAGCCGTGTCAACCTCGATCCCGATGATGTGGTGGCCAGGCTCGAGCACATCCTTGGCGGAGTTGACGTACCCGATGAAGTAGAACATCACCAACATGATATCTTGAGGATGCAGGTGCTCGATGGAATTTTCTACCTGGCCAGAGACATGGAAATGGAGCGGTTCCTCGGAGTTGTCATCACTACAAAAAAAAGACACATCCGTGACATTTTCGGCCAACCGAATTTTTTTTCTGTCATACTTATGACACTTCTATGATAATAATTGTGACAAAACACGGTATCATCGTAGATGTGGTGGGGTCCTACTTCTATGATAAAAAATCATGACAGAAAATGGGATTTTCGTCCTGGGCGGGCCGGAGACGCACCTGCATGACATTCTTTGGGCCGTCCATGACGGAAAAAAACCATGGTAGAAGCGAGGGTGAGGAAAATATCAGGGTGTTCCCGGTTACGGTGGGTGGTCGGGGCCGAGCGATGCGCGTTTCTCTCGTACACGCATGCGCTTGGGTCCGAGGAGTTGGGCTCTAACTGAACCCGAGCGAGGCGTTGGGCTCTAACTGAACCCGAGCGATTGCACCGAAGGCTACGCGTTACTGAACCTGAGTGATCTATCGATGGCTGTTAACTGAACCCGATCGAGTGATTCCTTCGCTACTGCTGCTAACTGAAGCCGATCGATGCTGCCTCTGGATGAATAGTGATCCTTGCTGGGGGGGGGTTGGATGAACAGTTCCCATTGGGGTGGATGAACAGTACCCCGTGGTGTTGCCTCTGGATGGACAGTGAGCGTTGTTGGGGGGGTTGGATGAATAGTTCCCGGTGGGGATGGATGAACAGGACACCGTGGTGTTGCCTCTGGATGAACAGGACCCTGATTGATCGAGCCGGTTGGGGCTGGATGAACAGGACCCCGTGGAGGGAAGGATGAACAGGACCACCCCGTGGAGGGCAGGATGAACTGTAGATGGTGGAGGGCTGGATGAATAGTAGCCCGTGGAGGGGTGGTTGAACAGGAGCCCGTGGAGAGGGCTGGTTGAACAGTAGCATGTGGAGTAGCGCACGGTGGAGGCTGGATGAATAGGAGCCCGTGGATGAACAGTTGCAGGTGGAGGCTGGAGGAGGTCGATGGTGGATGAACAGTAGCCAGTGGAGGTTGGAGGGGGTCGACGGTGGAGATGAACAGTATCCCGTGGAGTCCCGTTTTGCTGTACGCCACACCCCTCCCGATGAAGAGGACCCCCGTTTCGACCGTAGCGCTCCAACGCAAGTCCGTTTCCTCCATTTTGCGGTACGCCACACCCCTCCTAATCAACAGGACCCCCGTTTCGACCATAGGAGGTCCGTTTCCTCCGTTTTGCGGTACGCCAGACCCCTCCCGATGAACATGATCCCATTTCGAATGTGGCCGGTCGAACACAAGGTCGTTTCCTCCGTTCTGCGGTACGCCGGGCCTCATTTCCATCGGCTGTTTCATCCAAGCCGGTTGGCTCCCACGCATTCCATTGTCTTCCGATGAACACGACGTATTCCGTTGCATCCCCATGAACACGACGATGACGCAGTTTCTCTGTTCTGACCCATCAATGTACACGAGCCCTGGCCATACGTACGCGCGAGTAGGTGTTTGAGACCCTGCCTATATGTACTTATGTGGTCGTATTTACTTTCTTGTACCCTGACCGCTGTACGTACGTCTACATGCTACGTGTGCGCCTCTACTACGACATGTGCGCGCCTCTACATCGACCAATATGTACGTACGCGTTCGCGACCAGAATGACAACGCTACGTACGCTTCAACCAGGTGGGTCCCGACTGTCAGGCACTTCCTTGCGTGCGAAGATGTAGCTGGTGGGTCCCAGCAGTCAGAGGGGTGAATCTTTTTTTTCAGATGCACTTCCTTGCGTGCGAAGATGTCGCTGGTAGGTCCCAGCTGTCAGGGAGGAAACATTTTTTTCATGAAATATGGTTGCCGTCCGATGGGTCCCTGCTGTCAGGTGGAGGACTAATTATTTTCCGCGTAATATGGAGGAACTTCCTTGCTGCGGCCGTGGACCCATCTGTCAGCCTCTCCATGTATAGTCCATGTCCGATGGAAGCCATTCCTTGACCACGTTGACCACGCTGCCCCGAGATCACCAGTGCGGTGGACGACGGCGAGGCCTAGGAAGGGGACGACGCGGAGCCGGGGAAGACGCGTTAGCGGATGCCCACGCGTAGAGGGGTATGAGGGTTCACTGGTTCACTGTGGTGTGAGGCTGCCATCGCCGCAGAATAATAGGGGGTGTGGGTGAGTAGAGGGATGGCCTGGCCAGCGGTGGGAGTAGTAGGGGGCGGTGAGGCCTTCGCGGCATCGCAGCCGGCCACGGGAGGCTGGAGCAAGAAGACCAGAGGTTGAAGAAGCACTACGGCCGTTGGATGGACATCGTACGGTCACTGGAGCTAGAATCGTTCATATTGACTAAGTTGACAAAGCCCTCCATCCCCGTCAACTTAGTTGGCCCACAAGTCAGCCTCCCACTATTGTGGGTCCCAGCTAGCAGGGGGTATTCATTTTTTGTGCGTAATAAAGAGGCACTTCCTTGCGTGTGAAGATATAGCTGGTGGGTCTGCCCTGTCAGCGGTGGGAACATTTTTCGCGAAATATAAAGGACCTTCCGAGGGCTACCAGCTGTTAGGTGGAGGAATCATTATTTTGCGCGTAATAAGGAGGCATTTCCTTGCGTGCGACCGTGGACCCAGCTGTCAGCCTCTCCACTCACAGTCTACTTCCGATGGTGTCGTTCATTAACCACGTTGATCACTCTGCGCCGAGCGCATCCAAGGTGGTGGACGACGGTGAGGCCCCGGACAGCAACGAGCCAGAGATGGGAAGACGCGGGAGTAGAGTCGCAGACGGAGAGGTGTACGAGGGTTAACTGGTTCTGGTGCGGTGTGGTTCGGCAGTCGGTGGAGAAGAACAGGAGGATTGGAGGGGTGGAGGGATGGCCTAGCCAACGGTGGAGTAGCGCTTCACAGCAAAGCGTGCTAAGTAGAGCTGCTAGCAGCAGGAGGCGGGAGTAGGTAGTCTCGGCGGCGCTGGAGGAAGAAGATGAGAGATTGAAGATGGATGCCGGTCGTTGGATGTAAATCCAACGGCTAATGATGTCAGAATCATTTGTTAACTAAGTTGACAACGACTTGCATTGGCTTCGACCTATTGGCCCATGTTTCAGCCTCCAAAAATGTGGCTCGTATTCAACCCATTTTTTCAGAATTTATAGTCTTTTTTTTGCGGGGTAGAATTTACAGTCCATTTGATCTTTTTATTTTGAATTACAGTCCATTAGCTGGGCTGGGTGAACAAATAATGTAGCGTCCATGCAGCTCATTTATGTTTTTCCTAAAAATTACAGGCCATTTGCACTTTCTCGAAATACACGATTTTGCTGGGCTTATTCTAATTATAATGTTGGGGTGGGCGCAGCAATGTTATCAAAAAATAAACAGGGGCTGAGCATTATATATATATATAATAAGTGATTTATTATTACATTGGTCCTTAAATCTTACCAAGCTTTTGTACACAATCACCAGGATTTTCGTTGCCAAAAAAATCCAGGATTTTATTGTTAAGAAATTATTTTTATAAGTTAATAATATGTGGGATATTGTTTTCTTACATATGTAAGTATCTGTTAAATATATGATGATAGTAATAATAATATATAATAACATATAAAATAATTTAAATATATATAATATAGTTAGAAGGGAAACATAAGTTGGACCAGGCGTTCCTATTCTTATATAGAAAAATAGAACAGACCTCTGCGTTTTCTTCAAAAAAATACATAAATTGGGCTGCCGATGTTTCAGGAAAAATAAAACCTCGGATGGGAGGTCCATAGGCCGGTCGATACATGACGGCCCTCAAGAAAATACAAACAGGCCTATGGACCTCCCATCCGAGGTCGTGGGCTGCGCATGTTAAAAAAGAAAGCCTAGACGGGGCAGCCCAAAACCCAGCTGATACTTGCTGCCCCAGTGATAATAAATGATACCTGCCAGCTCCCCGGCTTCGTTGTGAATTTATCTCCTATAGTAACTACGTTGAAGCACCTAAAAAATGTAACTATGTTGACAAACCCGTGGGCCCCAACGTCAGTATAGCATTAGGAGGAAGTATTTTTTCGATGAGGCACTTGCTTGCGTACGGCCATAGACCTGGTGGGTCCCGACTGTCCGCCTCTCCACGTACAGTCCTCTCCAGATTCCTCTCGTTTGTTCAGCATGTTCACAACGGCAGACAGCGGCGTCGCGGCGAGCGCACAAAGGCGCAGGAGGAGATCCGACCACCTGAGGAAGTGCCTTATTAGTAACGAAACAACTGAACTAGCCTAGTGGCCGAGTGACACTACCCGACAGCTTGTTCCGCCCGGGTTCGATTCCACCTGTGCAGAGAAAATATCTCCAAATTTTTTGCCTCTGCCTTTATTGACATGTGGGTCCCAATTGTCATCTACGCACACCACGTCCAACACTTGCCAAAACTTCGTCCCTCGTTTTCTCTGTTTTTCGCACACTCGACATTGTGTGGGCATCTTGAAAATAGCATATCTTTTTGACTGTGCATCATATGAAGATGTGCTATGCATGAATGTTGATCAGCATGATGTTAACTGGCTGGTAGTTCCAGTTTCGACCATGAATAAAACTTCCAGCATGATGTTAACACTGTTTGAAAAGGCCGTGTTAATATAAATGCTCTGCCTCTGAAAGTTGCAGTTTCTTATCTGAAACTGAACTTGGAGTTTCTTATCTGAAACTGAAACTTGCAGTTTCTTCTCTGAGAATCACATTGTCTGCACTTTTATACTCCTATGAAACTACATTTTTTAAGTGCTAAAAATAGATCTCTAGAATTCATAAAATACTTCATATGCTCAATACTGCAAATCTGAAATTCAAAAGACATTCATATCTGAAAGTACTCTCAAAATACACAACACAAAACACAATTCACAACCTGCAAATACTAACAACCCTAAGCTCCTCCTGACAATTCACAACCTGCCCGACTATTGGTCTGGGGGGGGCAATCCCTCCTATTCCTCGGCGGCAGACAGCCGCCCCGTGAGACGATGTGAACGGCGAGGGAGAGGATGGCGGGGAAGCGTCGTCGGGCCAACTGTTTTTCTCCTCTTGCAGTTGGGTTCGGTCGACGAAGACTCCACCGGCTCGCTCTGGCACGACACCCTCACAAACGACACCCTGTAGATGCTCGATCCTTCAATCTCTGGTGGATGCTCCATCTGGGATCGATACTCCCACCACCGCTCCCTCACGATCTGATTTGGTGAATCTGTTTGCTCCATGGCCCAGAGGAGCAGCTCTATGTACTCCCGCGCGACTCCCTCCGGGAGTATCGCCGCCTTTTCGCTCTGTTGCAGATATTTGGCCATGGATGTCGCCGTCGCCGCTAGTTGGTCCTTGTTGTCAAACCAAGACTGTATCTCCAACATCCTAGCTAGCTTCACAGGGTCGCCGTCTGCGATCCTCATGTATCGGTTGTACTCCTCCATTGATCTACTTCTCCACAACACCTTCACTCGCCGGTGCGGTGGTTTCTTAATGGAAGAGGAGAGGAGTAGCGCTGGTTTTGGTTTAGAACGGGAGAGGAGCGACACTGGTTTTGGATTGGAACAGGAGAGGAGGGGCGGTGGTTTTGAAATGGAAGAGGAGAGGAGCGGCGCTGGATTTAGATTGGAACAGGAGAGGAGCGGCGGTGGTTTAAGAGGAGAAGAGCGGAAGAGCGGCGCTAGTCTTGGAAGTATTTTTTTGTTTTGCGTATTTTGGGTCAAAGTTTGACCATGTACTGTATTTGACAAGCAAAATGTGAATGCATGTCACCAAAAATTGTATCGTTTGGTACGTATCTGAATGTACTTTCAAATTATATTATTTTTGCAACGTATAACATATATTTTATTTGCGAAAATCATGGTCAATTATGACCCAGAATAAAAGGGAGACTAGTTAATGTGGGGTCGCTTTCTTAATTGAAGGGTAAATTGATTTTGATTTTGATCCAGTCACAGCGCGCCGGCCCTCTCGTCCAATCCTAAATCGCTGCCGCACGCTCCTCTCCCTCTTCTCCATTGCAAAACCACCTCCTCTCCTCTCCATCATCTCCATTCCAAAACCACCGTCTCGCCTCTCCCTCTTCTCCATTGCAAAACCACCTCCTCTCTCCTCGGACGAGGATCCCCTGACGTAGCCCATCCTGCCATTGAGACACTGACACATGGGTCCCACCAAGCGCGGGGCCCACCTGTCAGCGACCGAAAGGCAGGGGAACCTCTCCTCTCCATCATCTCCATTCCAAAACCACCGTCTCGCCTCTCCCTCTTCTCCATTTCAAAACCACCCCCTCTCCTCTCCATCATCTCCATTCCAAAACCACCGTCTCGCCTCTCCCTCTTCTCTATTGCAAGACCACCGTCTCTCCTCCCATCTTCCAAAGCTAGCACCGGACCACTCAGAAGGACATCTATGGAGGGGATGCAGCAGCGAATCAGGCAGATCGCCGGCGGCGACCAGGCAAAGTTAGCCAGGTTGAAGGAGATCCTTACTTGGTTTGACAATGAGTGGGAGATTTCGAGGACGGTGAGGGCCATGTGGCAATGTATGCGAAAGAGCGAGACGACGGCGATGAGGGCGGCGATGTACTCCTCGGCGGCAGTCACGCCGCAGTCCTTCGAGTTCATCGAGTATCTCCTCTGGGCGATGGAGCAGACAGATTCGCCCGAGGCGAAAGTCAGGCGGAGGTGGTGGGCGTACAGGTCGAAGGTCGAGCACCCAGAGGATAACGAATCGATCGAGTACGGTGTGCCGTTCGTGAGGGTGCAGAGCCAGCCGGAGCCACAGGAGTATTCGTTCTCCCACCACAAGAGGAGGCCGGATGGCGCGACGTCGCTTCCCCGCCGTTCTCCACGGTTCCCTCGACGCTCGCCTCATTTCAACGGCGTCGGTAGGGTTTAAGGTAAGCTTCGCACTAACCTAATCTTCCATCTGCTCATGCTTACAATCAGTGTGACAACTAATAAAAATCATGCTTACAATCAGTCTCCGAGTACTACGCCAATCACCCTAAAATAGCTCTGGACCTTTGGGTCAAAGTTGTGACACTGTGTACAAATAAAGAAAAATAGATTGGTGCTTCTTTCAGAAAAGAGTACACCCCTAGAAAACTGCCAATATAAGCTACTAGTATTTTTTAAGTCTAAGCTACTAGTATTTGGTTAGAGGATTTGCTGCCGAGAAAGATCCGTCCACAGTGAGCGCCACACATCCCACTGATGGTGGTGGATGCCAATGCTTAGATGGAGCAGGGTTGGTGTCGGTAATTTTTACTTGGCACCTCGCACTCTGCATATATGCCGGTTCCATCCGTACATTTGTGCAGTTCCACCAAAATGCAGCTGAATAACCCTGTTTGCACAGATAATGAAAAGGCGTGATTACATTATAGTGGCACTAGTTGATGAAACATACACTAATAAACAGAAGAAAATATTACATCATACTGGAAATCGACCCAAGTCTCCCCGATACACCTTCTGCCAGTGATGAACATCAGTGTACAGCGGTAGTACAAGGAGGGGCCTTGAGACATTCAAATCTCTATTTTTGTGCAGATCAACTAAAATTAAGCACCCCAGTTTGCAGAAACGCTTAAACATTAACAATGGGACTAGTTGATGAAACATACATTAACAAAGAGAAGCACTTTCTTTATCTACATTGGAAATGAAATGATAGAGAGGACACTCGCTCTATTTTAACTGTATTATTACTTCATTTTATCAGTGACACTAGGGTCGAGCAGGTGGCAAACGAGGTGTACCGTGCGTCGCAAGGATGAAGGCCGGGGGTGCTTAGACTGGGATGCTGAAGCTGGCTCTTTCAGTCCCTATCTTCCCCCTGATGTTTCTGTGGTAGCATTTGGGTTGTAATCCAAACTTGGTCGAGCTGGTGCTGCGTCCCCCTACCTGCCTAGCTTATGTGGCGAACTTGTCTCCTGCTAGTACTCAGTCCGTTCTAGTAGTAGTTGCATAACTGCCCGTTTACACTGAGATGTTGTCGGATAATGGTTCTCTATGGTTGGGTTTCTTTAATGAAATCGGAGGGAACCCCCTCTTTCGATATATAAAAAAACAGTGGCACTAGCGGTGCCAAAACATTGCCTCAAATTAATAGTGCCACTAGATTAAGGTGCAAAATAATAACATTACTGCTTTATCATGGCAGTGCCAAAACAGTAGCACAAGAGCAGGATCAACATGCAGGATCTTTGGCAAACGGTCAGACCAAAAAGGAACATACCTCGTGATGGGAACCATATCTGCAGTCAACGCCATCGTAGAAGGGATGACACCAGTCACCAACATGGATGATTCAATTCATGGGACCTTTTGGTGCAGTTCACCTAAAATGAAGCAATGTCCCATGAGCTAGCAGCTTCTTCTTCTTCTTTTTTAAGAAAAGGGCTCCAGCCCCGGTTCCATTTCCATCAGAAAACGAAACCCACAGAGCTTCTTCTTCATTAGTTGCAATAAAATTGAGCAACATCAAGGTTGGTCGTGAAGCTCCTGGAGAGTAGGCGGACCAGGACAGTTGCATCTCTAACGAAAAGAAGCAACTTATCTTAATGGGAAATTTAGCAGGACATGAAAAAAGTGCCATTGATTCATATTACTGGAGGCATTACATTGAAAACAACATTGGTTTAACGTGTCCTTACTTTTAACAGTGCGACTGCTACATTTTACCAGTGGCATTACATAAGAGCGGCTCGGGGCAACAAACATCAGAAGAGGATATCTGGGTTGGTCCCATTTTTGTTCGGTATATAGCCACCTTATAATGTGTGAGGCTAGCAAATCTACTGTTGGACTTACTCTGTTGACTTGTCCCCCAGTCCCCACTTTCTTTCCTTTTTCAACCAATAGATCGGGTTTATATTGAGTTTGTACTGTGTTCCCTTTATTTCCCTATTAGACCTAGAGACCAGTTGGATAGCCAGTCTCTACTACTTTTCGCCCCCATTATTTCCTCTTTCGACCAACTCCTAGATTCAGGTAACAAATCATCCCCCACCCCCACCCCCTTTCTTCCTTGTTTGAACCAAGTACTACTAGATTTGAGTTCACGAACTAGTTTTACCTCTTAACAATAAAAAATAGGTGGTTTTCGAACAACCGATCGATCCTATCTACACGAGGGGGGCTGAGAAATAGTAAAAGATACACATGCAGCAACGTTAGGAGCTCGGGACGTAGAGCAAGGACGGTTCCGAAGGAAGTTATACCTGAGGGTCGCCGGGATGTCGCTAGGTGGGCGGCGGGAGGCTAGATCTGCCCACACTACGGCAGCGAGGAAGAAGGGGTGGGAGGCCCTACCTCGCCAGTGATGCTTGGGAGAGAACGGCAAGGCACGCTGACCGGGACGCACCGGCAGTGGGTAAGAGCTGTCGCTGAGAACGACCGCGTGAACATTGCACCTTCTCACCTTCCCCGACAGAGAGGATCCGGCTGGATCTGTGACCAGTGGTGAGTAGAGAGAGAGAGAGTGTGGCCACCGCTGTCATGTTTAGATCTGGAGAGGACGAGAAATTGTGAAGAGAGCAACACTAGCAAGCAAGCGCAGAGGCTCCTGCCTATGTAGTGGAGTACTAGTTTTCTTTTGTCTACCGGCTGGAGCTGGCTTGACATCGGCAATGACTGTCGAGAAGTCTTCATGCACGTGCCCTGGAGGCGTAGTTGTCGTCATTTTGATCTGAAGCACTAGATTATAACGTATAACACGAAAAAATGCCACATGCAAGAAATCATAACCTCACTGCCCAAAGGAGACAAGATGTATCCCGATGGACAAACTAGACGAGGATCAAAGCTCAAATTAAAGATAAACTCGTAGGAAAGGGGTCCGTCGATATATGTCCTAATTAACATAGCCGGCTTGACCTAGATGGCAGCCGAGTAGTCTTCGTGCATGTGCCCCCAATGACTAGCCCAACTCAGTTGTCGCTGTTTGACCCTAGCAGTGATCCAATGCACACGACACCTAATTTTGTGAGATGACAAGAAACCTTTTTTTAGATTTCTCACCAGAACTATAGCCCTGTCGACACAACCTGCACGATATGTAGACGATAGCCAATCCAGGCGTGTCTGCTGGAATCTGGTCACATGCATGGACGAACTGGTCTTCCATGTCTTGCAGGGATCGTCTAGGTACCAACGTATGTACTCCTACAACACTTCTCTAGTAGTACTATTGCTCGTCTCTCTCTTCTATTAACTCACCCAACTTGCGGGGGCGGGGAGTGTGCCTATGGTCGGTTCTCAATTGCGGTCCCACATGTGTGTGCAAATGCAATATGACGCACGTTCCATTCAAAGAGCGGCGTGCCAGACCGACAGACCGTCTGGGGTGCGACGCGATCGCGACGGGCGTAATGTATACTCCATACATGTGTACCGCCGTTTTCTTGAGGTTTTGCTCCATGGCGCAATCCATGGATACAAAATTAGTATATTGTACTATTTAAAAGTCGAGGGCGAGGCTTTTCTGGTGTGGTAGGCGGGGCAGTTCCGCCTAGTCGGTTCGATAGAGACGCGAGAAGATGAGGGAGTAGGCTGCTGCAAACGTAGGGCTATGTGATTTGACAGCGAGTTACTTCTAGGCAGGTGGGGCCCGGTGATTTGACTTGCCATTATCATTTTAACTGCGGCGCTACGACCGGCGTGAGTCTCCCAATTCCTGACCACCTCCATACAGGTGCCTCTCCCAATGCTCCACCATGTAGAGGCTGGCTCTTGCTTGAGAGCCCACTCCTCCACTTTTTCCTTGCCTCTTTCCCCCACATATGCAAAAATGCCATGTAAAGCGGTCTTATAGCCCACTATTGTACTTGATCCTACAGGTGCTAAGCCTTCCACATAGGCATAAAGTCTGATGTGGAAAGTTAATTAAGAAGAGAGAGACTAGTTTGGTGACCCCAGGAAGAAACGGTGATAAGCGCGTGTACCTAGATGAATTAAACTTAGCAACAAAAAACTAAGCACCTATGCATTAGGGACTTGAGTTGCTAAGCCATTTAATGCCCATAGCACCTCATCTAAGCACCATTTCATTGGAAGAGGTCACTCCTAGGAAAATACAATAAATACTACGAAGAAAGAGATAGAGAGAAGTAAACAAAAAATACTCTTATATAGCCAACCTTATAGCTAACCTTGTTGTATGAGTGACTAAGTGATGACTATGTATGACATGCCAACATCAGATAGCCTAACGCGTCGTGTTAAATCTCCAAGAGCGCGACCGTGCGAGCGAGGTGACGGTCGTGGTAGGCGCGACCATGATACGAGTTGCTGGTAGCCCTTGGATCTGAGATCGAACGGTCGCATGCTAAGTTGCTGAAAATTTGCAGAATAACCCTCTAGGATAGGATATTCACCCATAGGTCTAGAATGACGCCATTCAACCGTTTGATGTCAGATCAAAGGGCTCTCGGAAGCCCATATCATGGGAGAATGGAAAGCTTCGTATCACCTGTAATTTTCCTGACTCTTGACATGACATCGAAAGCCATTTAATTGGGCGTCGAGTAGACATGACATCTAATTGAACCCCCATAGTACTATGCATGAATCCATTTATCCACCAGGCAAGCCACTACCCTACCATTCGCACGCTCCCCCTAATCGACATTTTTACAATCGATAAACCGCTCCTAGTCGTCTCGTCCTTTCACATTACGACAGTTCCACTAATCCTAACCCTCCCAAATCCATGGCGTCCCAAATCTCCATGATCGGTGGTGAGTACAAGGTTAGAACCATCACCGGCGATGAGTTCGACGTCATCTACACCCGCTCTTCTGCAACGGTGAAATAATGCCTTGCTCGCTTCAAACGCATGTTCGAAAACTCAAATGATGAGTGGGTCGCTGGGCTAGATGTTGATTACACCACAGTCCTGGGAAGCGAGAAGAAACTAAAGGAGGCAAAGAAGAAGAAGCCCTCCAAGATCCAGGTTTGCGTGCATGACTTATGCTTGGTCTACCACATATGCCACGCCGATGTTGAGTGCGAGGAATTTAAGAAGTTCCTCAAGGGCGGCCGAGTCAAATTCGTTACTGTAGACTTTAGGAACGACAAGGAAATCCTGGGTCGGATAGGCTTCGTTGTAGGCCAGCCCTTTGATCTCCAGAAGGCAAGCCTGGTGTCCTCCCTTGATCAACCTTCAATGCTGACCCTGGCAGGAACCATGGTTCATCCTTCGTACGGTAAACTATAGAAACCTCCGTACACGTTTCATCGTCATGCATGGCAGTGGAATGTACTAGATATATACCACATCCACTACGCTGCAACGGATGGCTACCTTTGTTTCAATATCTACAAGGGTTGGATGAAGAGCAAGAGCCAAGTGTGCGGTTCAAGCAAAGAAGTATCTCCCAAGAGGAAGAGGGACAAGGACGAAGTCGAGGACATAGACGAGGACTCCGAGTAAGGTGGCAGTGTCGTTGCTCATGGTGGTTCTAATGCAGTGTCCACCGGATTAGTTGCTTAGTTTAATTTTCTATTGTGCTTAGTTTTATTTGAGGGGTGTGTTGTGCTGAGCCCCCAACAGAACTATGTTATGTTTCTTCTTGTTATATTTCGTACATTTCGTCTTTTAGTTGGTATAGCACTACCACTCATTTCTTGACATTATATACGTACAATATATATGGCCAACATCATATAGCCAGCAGTTTAGTTGTCAAAGAACTTTAGGGTGCTTAGTTTTGTCAAAGAATTCCAGGGTGCTTAGTTTTATTTGAGGGGTGTGTTGCGCTGGACACCATTAACTTATCATTGTGAGAATCGGCTTGTTTTTGTCATGTAACATGGTCAACGGGTTTGACGTGAAAATAACAATGTCTAATGGCATTTCTGAGCAAACATCTAACTTAATGATGGCATTTTTTAGATATCTAATTGCATTTTTGAGCAGGCATCTCATGGATCGATGGCATTTTTTGAGTAGTTGTAACTTCTAATGGCAAAACTGAGTAGTGATACACAACTAGTTGCATAAATAATAAGAACCCAAGAATTAAATAGGTATGCTAATTTATTTATTTCTTTATACCTTTGTGTGTGAAATAATATAAGCTGCCTCCCCCCAGATTTTCTTTACAGAGGCAACATAGAACTATATGAGTGCCCTGTTAAATTTTGGAATTATTCCGGGTTTGGCCTTTTTGATACATTAATTGAGTTTCTGGTTATTTAATGTTTATAATTCAAATTTGAACTACAAGCACATGCTCCCATGCACCAAAGTTGACTAAAAAATCACATGTGTGTGCTCGGGTGAATTTCAAGGTCCCATGCAAAAAATGGAATGAAATTCAAACATCTGAGCATCGTGGTTCAGCCGAGAACATTGAGAAGCTTGGTTTTAAAATTCTTGTAAATCCAAAACACGCCTGAAAATCATGAAACTTGGCATGGTGTCATGTCATGGTACTACCATGTTGTGGTAAAAAAATTGCAGAATAGGAACAAGTTCTGGTATAGGCTTTTTGCAAACCGGAGCTTCTCTCAAGAAGGCTCGTGGTTCTGAGAGGGAACGTGTCACCTTTGTGTGCATAATTCAAATTTCAAATACAAGCACATGCTCCAGTGCACCAAAGCTGGTTGAAAAATCACATGTGTGTCCTCGGGTAAATTTCTAGGTCCCATGCCAGAAATGGGAATGAAATTCAAACATCTGGGCGTCATGGCTCGGCTAGAACTTGGTTTTTTAATTCCTGTAAATCCGAAACATGCATCACAATCATGAAACTTGGCTTGATGTCATGACATGGCACTAACATGCTGTGGTAATTTTGCTGTCCGATTTGCGAAGGCGCACACATTAACAATCAACAAAGTCATTTTGGAACAAGTGCTGTCACGTTACAATCGGAAACACAAGTATTATTGAAACTGTGGGCGTTCTATTTACCATTTACGTGCTGCCACGCGTCCCCTTTTTTTATTAGCTAGGAGGTGCCGTGCAGGGTAGCTATTTGAGTATGGGAGGCGTGCGATTAAACCCCTACGTGTGCTTATCGGGAGGAGAGCCCTTTGACCTCCATCTGCCATCCACCTCTCTCCCAAGGTCTCCATTAATGGCGCCCGAGCCTCTGTTTAATGGCGTGGCAATGTCTCACTCGACTAAGATTTAAGAGAGAAAAAAGAAAATATGAAAAGAAAATTTTGCACGGATCTTGATGTAAGATCTGACGGACCTATATAGCATATACTACGACTTATAACAAGACTGATGAATATATATAAGGACGACGAGAGTGGATAATAATTGTCTTACATAATTAGGAAGATAATTAAAAAAACACATGCGGCTACACCCGAAATACACAAAGTCAAAAGAAGAAGGAAGACGCATACAATGATTTGGCTCGCTGATCTCTACTTTCTTTATGCGCTGCAGGTCGCGGAGACTAGTTCTCGTGGCAGGCGACGATCTCTTTCATCCGTTTCATGTCCTTAATACGCTGCTTGGCAGCATCCACGGATTCCTCCACCAGCCTGTTGTGCTCGATGCAGAGCATGGCAGTCTCGTCCATAAGTTTCTTGACAATGACGCCCGTCCTCTGCAACAAGGCAGCGGTCTCCTCCGCCTGCTTCGCCCTTCCGGCGATCTTTGCCCTCAGCAGGTCGCGCTCGCCTCGGAGCTTCGCATTGCCCTCCCCTAGTTGCTGGATGACGCCGGTAGCCTCGTCCTGCAACCTCGCCCAGCCAGAGATCTGATCCATCTGGCTATGGACCATCGCACGCGTGCGCCTGTAAGAGTCCTCGCCTGCCCGTGAAAAATTTTCCCAGGCCGCCGCGGTGCGGCGGGACCTCCGTGCTGCTTCGGCGGCGCAGCAGGACATCTCTGCTGCTTCCGCGGAGTGGCCGGACCAGTCTGCTACATCGACGGCGCGACGGGACCTCCGTGCTGCTTCAGCGGCGCGGCGGGACCCCTGTGCTTCTGCTGCTGCGCGGCTGGACATGTTAGCTTCTTTCGCGGCGAGGCGGGACATCTCTCGTGCTTCCTCTTCCATGCTCACCTCTCCCTGGTGGAAATCTCTCGAGCTAGAACTCACGCTGGCCATGGTTTGATTGACTTGATTGTCTTTTGTGGATGAGGAGTTGAGGAGGAATGTGCAGTCATCTTAGCATAGTAGTATTTATAACCGAGTACTACTAGTACGCTCCTAAGTGGGAAACCGTTTAGGCTGTGATCGGTGTGAACAGGTTTGCAATTAAATATAGCATGGTAGTAGTAGTAATTTGGAATGTGACGAGACGTGCTCAAAATTTATTGACAGTTCTAGTTTCGAAGGGCGGCACTATTCCCGGATGGCGTAACGTCGGCACGTTTTCTCGGCCGTGGTGTAGCATATGACATGGTACTAGTTCTTTTTCTACTGATGTGTACGTAAAAAAACTGGCACCGTCGGATACATATCTTACACTTGGCGTTCGACAGGAATAGCCTCCTGGCTAGCTATAGACTAGTCTTTTTTTCAGATGCATTACACCTATCTCTCGGGACTTCTCGCACGCACCATCACTACAAGGGAAAAGCTTATACACAGAAAGTTACTAGTAGCGAGGGTTAAAAACCCTCGCTACTGCTACTTACTAGTAACGCAGGTTTTTAAACCTCGCTACTACTAAGTTGATAGCAGTAGCGCGGGTTTTAATCCTCGCTACTAATAAGCGGTCTCTACCGTGCCCCGGGGACATGCCATAGTAGTAGCGCGGGTTTTTAACCCTCACTACTACTAAGTTTGATAACAGTAGTGTTGGTTTTTAGCCCTCGCTACTACTAAGTGGTGCCATAGTAGTAGCGAGGGGTAAAAACCCGCGCTACTACTAAAGGTCCCATTTTCAAACTCTACCCCCCGGTGGATCGCCTTTTCAGTTTTAAAAAAATGATGAAAATGTCAAAAAAATAAAAGAAAATAAGTTTCCCATGTGATATGTGATCTAGTTGTTGGGAATATTTGCAAATATGAATTTCGACTTTATTTGCAAAATCTCTTGAGAATTTGTAAAAATGGGCATAAGTTTTGCACACTAACTCGGATGAAAAAGTTTTTTATATGAAAAATCATCTACTCGAAAAGTTACATCCAAATTTGTTTGCAAGCTTCTTGTGATCTGTATTACCGAGAGGGCCCAGAGATACCTCTCCGATACACGGAGTGACAAAACCCAATCTCGATTCACGCCAACTCAACAGACACCTTCGGAGATACATGTAGAGCATCTTTATGATCACCCAGTTACGTTGTGACGTTTGATAGCGCACAAGGTATTCCTTTGGTATTCAGGAGTTGAATGATCTCGTGGTCGAGGGAACATGCATTTGACATTAAGAAAGCGGTAGTAATAAACTGAACGATCATATGCTAAGCTAACAGATGGGTATTGTCCATCGTATCATTCTCTTAATGATGTGACCCCATTATCAAATGACAACTCGCGTCTATAGTTAGGAAACTTTAACCATCTTTTGATCAACGAACTGGTCTAGTAGAGCCTCACAAGGGACACGGTAGACATGTATTTTAGTTTCCGGTCAATACAATTGTAGCATGAGTAATAAACCTTTATCATGATTAAGGAAATATAATAATAACCATTTTATTATTGACTCTAGGGCATATTTCCATTAGTCTCCCACTTACACTAGAGTCAATAATCTAGTTCACATCGTCATGATTAACACCCATAGTTCACATTGTGATGTGACTAGCACCCAAAGAGTTTACTAGAGTCAATAATGTAGTTCACATTGCCATGTGATTGACACACAAATATTTTACTAAAGTGAGATCATGCGTTTGCATGTGAGAGAGATTTTAGTCAACGAGTCTGCACCATTCAGGTCTGCGTGTACTTTGCAAATGTCTATGTCTACAATGCTCTTCGTAGAGCTACCCTAGCAAACTGTTCCCACGTTCAACATGTATCTAGAGACTCGGAGTCATCCAGATCAGTTTTAAAGCTTGCATCAACCTAACCCTTTATGATGAACCATTTATCACCTCCATAACCGAGAAACATTTCCGTAGTCCTCTTTAGGTACCTACCGGTAATTTTGACCACTGTCCAATGATCCACTCCTGGATCACTATTGTACCCCTTGCCAAACTCATGGAAAGGCACACAACATGTCTGGTACACAACATAGCATACTTTATAGAACCTATGACTGAGGCATAGGGAATGACTTTCATTATCTCTATATCTTCTGTCATAGTCGGGCTTTGGGTCTTAGTCAACTTCATACCTTGCAACACAGGCAAGAACCCGTTCTTTGACTGGTCCATTTTGAACATCTTCAAAACTTTTGTCAAGGTATGGGCTTTGTCAAAGTCCTATTTAGCTTCTCGATCTATCCCCATAGATCTTGATGCCCAATATGTAAGTAGCTTCCCTGAGGTTTTTCATTGAATTTTGTTATTCAGGTATCCTTTTATGATATCTAAAAATTCTATATCATTTCCAATCAACAATATGTCATTCATATACAATATCATAAATGCTACAAAGCTCCCACTTACTTTCTTGTAAATACATGATTCACCATAAGTCTGTATAAAACCATATGCTTTGATAACCTCATAAATGCATATATTCCAACTTCTAGAAGCTTGCACCAGTCCATAGATGGATCATTGGAGCTTGCACACTTTGTTAGAACCTTTAGGATCGACAAAACCTTCTGGTTGCATTATATACAACTCTTCTTTAAGAAATCCGTTAAGGAATGCAGTTTTGACGTCCATTTTGCCAGATTTCATAAAATGCATCAGTTGCTAACATGATTCAGATAGACTTAAGCATCGCTATGGGTGAGAAAGTCTCATCGTAGTCAACCCTTTATCCCAAACCTTTCACGACAAGTCGAGCTTTGTAGACAATGGTATTACCATCAGCGTCCAACTTCCTATTGAAGATCCATTTACTTTCAATGGCCTGCCGATCATCGGGCAAGTCCACCATAGTCCACACTTTGTTCTCATACATGGATCAAATCTCAGATTTTATGGCCTCAAGCCATTGTCGGAATCTGGCCTCATCATAGATTCTTCATAGTTCGTAGGTTCGCTGTTGTCTAAGAACATGACTTCCAGGAAAGGATTACTACTCTATTATAGAACGCATTATGGTTGACCTATGAAGTACACTAGTAACTTGATCTGAAGTTTCATGATCATCATCATTAGCTTCGTCTCTAGTTGGTGTAGGCATCACGGAAACATTTTCCCTCGTGAACTACTTTCCAATTTGAGAGAAGGTACAACTACCTCAACAAGTTCTTCTTTCCTCCCACTCACTTCTTTCGAGAGAAACTCCTTCTCTAGAAACGACCCATTTGAAAGATCGTGGATGTCACCTAGAGGGGGGGTGAATAGGCGCTTTAAAATAATTATGTTTAGGCTTGAAAAAAATGTGTAATAGACATAGCGGTTAATTTGTCAAGCACAAAACCTAAAACAACTAGGCTCACCTATGTGCACCAACAACTTATGCTAAGCAAGATAAACTACTAGGTGATAGAAAGATATACGGCAAGAAACAATATGGCTATCACAAAATAAAGTGCGTAAGTAAAGGGCTTGGGTAAGAGATAACCGAGGCACGCGGAGACGATGATGTATCTCCGTTTGGAGCAGTGTGGAGGCACAATGCTCCACAAGAAACATCACAAAACAAGGGAACTTTGTGATCCCTACCGGTGATTTTTGTGTACCACTCTGCTTCTTTTGCAGTCAAGCCATCCTCGTCCAACTCATTCACCAGGCCTTCATCATCCGAGTCATCCACACAAGCATGCTGATAGATAATGTCAGGATCCATGTCCTGATGCCTTACTTCAGCCTCTACATCACCAACAATGTTGTGGTGCCTCTCATACTCTTCGTCGGAGACATCGCCATCATCTTTCATCAGTGCACTACCTCCAAACTCATATTGGGGATACTCATTGGCTTCCGCTTCAAATTTATGCTCAACAATAGGCGGCACACTACTAATCGGGCCCACATCATCTACTAAGGTTTGGTTCAAGTCAACTTGAAAGAGAAGAGCCTTGACCACCTTACTTGCAAAGACTTCGAGTGACTTGACTGCCGAGGATGCAACAACCTCCTTATATGCAACCCAATGCAAATTGGACTTGATAGGCATTGTCTTCTCGACACTTGTGTGCCGACCCAACATCATATCTTCCTACTAATTCAACTTGATCACTTACATCCACCCACTTTAATCATATCTGTGTTTCTTCCACAACCTCTTCATAACTAGGAATCTCAAGAAATATCAACACTTCCTCATACTTGTCAATAATATCCACATTCATGAATGCCTCTTTGTCAACATAATGAATATTCACAATCTTGTCCATCTAAAAAATGGTAACATAAGTATAAGAAATGTACAATGCTAAATATACCACATTGCTAACAAAACCCCTAACCCTAATCCTAAATCTTAACATTAGCCATAACCCTAACCCTAAATCTTTACATTAGCCATAACCCACAATAATGTGTGTTCAACAACATCACAATGCAACACTATTGGAACAACAATACTGAAAACATCACATTATAGATCTATGTTCAAAACTATGGTCAGGAACAATAAGAACAAATCAATCCAAATGGATAAATCCAACCAATACAAATTGGTGAGATGAATGAGGTTACCTCAACGAATGGAAATGACACCGGATCCACGGACCAACCCAATCGATTTGCAAGGATTTGAGAGAGGCTAAGTGAGGGACACAAAGGGGGAAAAGGGAAAGAGCTCGGGATAGGCCAATGGGGGAGAAGAGAGTGAGTGGTGAGAGGTGGGTGAAAGCCCCACGGGCACCTAAAATATCTGCACCAGAAACGCCACAGATGGTGGCGTTTCCAGAAACACTAGATGGATCGGCGTTTCCAGCTTGCCACGTCAGCAAACAACGCGTCCTCGGCCCGGCAGTGGGCAAGGCAGAAACGCTAGCTGGTTCGGCGTTTCAGTGTTGACTGGAAACGCCACGGGCCCTGGCGTTTCTAAAAGGGTCAAATCATGAAATACTTTCACATCGGGTTCAGTTTGTGACAATAAACGCTGACAAGGTCAGAACAGTGATTTCGTCCCCTTTCAATCGCCGCCTGTATCCGAACTTTGATACTGGCAGTCGTCAGTATTGCTTTTTGTTTGATTTCAAGGAGCAGTAGCAGCAACAGTGTACACTGATACGCCTTGCGACTTGATGCGAGCGCCCGGATGATTGTTTCTCAGATCCAACTTGTACTAGTAGTAGGAAAATTTGATACGTGTGGGCGTTTGCAGATCGCCCACACGCCTCCATCATCACTCATTTTGCCACGTATGAATAGATGACACCAGCAGAAATCTTTTTTGGTTTTCGGCTTAAAAATGATTTATCTCGTAAATAAAAAAGCAAACTAAAAATCAGTTTTCACCATTAAATCCGTCTCGACAAGATCTTCAAAACTAGACCCCATGTTGATATGTTTCGATGAATTTTTTTTTGCCCAAAAGTTGCCATGATGTTTAGACTATAGTTGCCATAGTGCTTAAACTAAAGTTGCCGTGTGGCAATTTTAGTTTGTAGATCATGGCACTTTTAGTTTTTTGATGATGTCAATTCCAGTACTATGACCATGAAAATATTTTTTTATTGATCCATGGCAATTTTAAGTGCATGTATCATGGCAATTTTTGTTTATGGTCATCACTGCTCCCTAGGTCGATGCCGCCCACATACACTTGTACTCTGAGAAGAGGTGCACGCACGCACTCGTCCTCCCTCACACACGCATCTGTAGCTACGAATTGTAGTGTTCTCAACCATCCGATTGGCTCTATCATAGGTTTCACGTTGCTCCTTGGGCTTGAGATTGAGAAGTTTAAAACGTGGAGGCTAAGTTGGAGGCATGAGGTTTTGGTTAATGTGCGGGCCGCACATGGAACCAACATGACACGAGCTTCGTCTGCTTGGTGCACATGCAATCGGGTGAGTTGTCCAAGTATAGACACAACCAGGCCCTCATTGGTATCCGCGCCTCGACTTTGGCTGGTCATAGTGGAGAGTAGCATAGACTAGTTACTAGTCTATGTTACTAGTACCTTCATAGTGGGTAGTGTCATATAGTATATGCATAATTTGGTGACGAGCGCTCTCTATATGTACCGCCTTTTTTCTTTAATTACATCTTATTAGTTTTGCTCCATGGCGCAATCCATCGATACTACTACTGTACAAATGTATACATTTCTTAAAAGGCTAGAGGGCGGGGCAGTCTAGCTTGGTCCTTTTCACGAGAGGCGAGGACCTTTGTGATTTGACGGCTCATTATTGCTGGAAGGCAGGGCCTTGTGATTTGACTGCTCGTATAAATGTGCCGACAACCTGAGGAAGAGCAAAGAACCATGCGGTATACTCAAGTTTTCCACTGGAGTACGACGGAGGAGCTTGAAACACGGCAGCCCAGTACCATATCCTCTACTCTCTACTCTTATTAGATATTACTAGCAAGAGGCATTGTTCTATTGGCGATAAAGAATGATCTAATTTGCTAGTCATCTCATTTTTAGCACCGTTCTATTCATGCCTCGCAGAGAAGGTGACACGTGCGGCGAAACACCTGAAGCAAAATAAGAAACACGGGAGGAAAAGAAGAAGGAGGATTGTCACCCCCAAAAAAGAAGGAAGACGCACACACAAGTCTGGGGCGTTGCTCTCACCACATGAAGGGTTGCTGGCCGCAGAGTCGTAACTGCTTCTTCATCGTCTCCATGACCTCCATCTCCTTGCGCGTCTCCTCCACCATCTTTATCATTGCGTCCATGACGTGGGATTTCTCGACGCGAGCCTTCACCATCTGTTTCACGGCCGCATTACGTACCTTCACAGCAGCCGAGTGCTTGATGCGGAGCTTCACCAACTCCTCCTTCTATTCCATGACGATGGCCTGCAACATCTTCATCGAGGAACTACTATTTCCATGCAGCTTCTTCCAGCCGGCGTTCTCCTCCTTCAGCAGGTCGAGCTCGTGGTAGAGCTTCGCCTTGTCCTCCTGAAGTTGCAATATTTCGCTGGTCGCCTTCTTCTCCAAGGCAATGCTCTTCTTCAGCAGCATCACCAAGCCGGCGGTCAACTCCCCCTGCTCATTGAGCTCAGCGGGCATGTCGTTGAGGCTCTCCTTCAGCAACTCCACCAAGCCGTGGATGAACTCCTTCTGCTTATTGAGCTGATCGGGCATGCCGTCGAGGGATAACAACTCCAGCGTCGCCAGCTCGGCATGTTCGCCTCTGCGTCTAGGGCACTCCTGGGAGACATCGCCTGCCCGTGACAGATCTTTCGAGGTCTCTGCATGGCGGCGAGCCCTCTATTTTTTTCCGCAGCCTTGGTTGCCGCTCCCTTGTTATGAGTAGTTCTCGACCTAGAGCTCTGCACACCAGCCATGGCAAGGACGGACGAAGAAGGAGGACTTATGAGGAGGAAGGTAGAGTAATTTTTGGTTTGGTAGTTCCCCTTTTTATAACCTAAGTACTAGCACTAGTACTAAAACCTGCATAGTGGGAACACGTTCAGGTTTGGGCCTCCTTTGGTTTGGAGGAATTTTGTAGGGATTTCATAGGATAGGATTTCTGTAGGAAAAATTCCTTTAGTGCCCTTTGGTTTGTAGGAATAGAATCCTATTCCTATGAAGGAATTCTTCCTATCCTTCACATTTCATAGGAAAATAAACATTAGGCTAGACTCAATGGAAAAATCCTATGATGTGAAACAAAGGACATCTCATTTCCTATTCCTACTCATAGGATTTGAGAAGCATGTCATCTCATTTCCTATAACTTTCCTATTCCTATGATTCTCCTACACTATGAACCAAAGGAGGCCTTGGTATGTACTGGTAGGTGTGAGCAGTCTTGCACTTAATTGTAGCACTAGTACTTTCGAATGTGATGGGAACAAGGTAAATATTAATTGATGGTTTTTGGTTTCGAGGCCCGAAACTGCTCCTGATGAGTTTAGTGGAACATAAATTTCAAGTAGACTACACTGCTCAGATGCGTAAATATTATGTTACTGTCAAAAATTGGCACAAAATACGAAGGAGACCAATGGAAGTACTACTAGCTACCCATGATTTAACTACTCGTATGTGCGTAGTGGAGTAGTGATGTCTTTCTTCCGCCCTCACGTCCACTCAATTTGCATGCGCTATATTAATTGACCATCAATGAAGTGAAAGACTTTACATGCGTCAAATTATCACATGGGGTGGATCTTGGTACAAAATTGCATCCACCCATGTACTCGCGTGTGCATGCGAGGGAATGAGTGCGTGTGTGGCATGTGTGCACATCTTTGCTTCGTGCATGTACCGCCAGTGCGGCTCAGGGAGGACGAGTACATTCTTCTGGAACCAGCAGCACGTCACTGTGATCAATCCACACAAGGATGTCACTACAATGCCTCCGCATGTGCCACGTGGCTTCATGAACTGTAAGAGAGACACTGTGTAGCGTGCCATTGTGTTTTGCACATACTCGAAGTACTAGTAAGGTACACGTGCATTGCACACGTTAGATTTTGCAACCAAATTATGAATAAATACCACATTGTAGCATGTAAGCTCTGAGTCATATATGCTCTTTGTTTAATTCTTATAGTTCATCTCATTCAAAATCAATTAGTTTTTATAAAAAACCTAGGACCTCTTTGATTCGTAGGATTTCCAAAATGCGGGAATAGGAAGAACATGGGATTAGAATGGAATGTCTTCTTGAATCCTACAGGATGGTACAAGTGTTTGATTGTGCATAGAAAAAACGCAGAATTCTTTCAAAGAGGTTTGAGTGGATGGGATGTTTCCTATGAAATCTAGTGCAAAAGAATCATATGGAAAAATTCCTATGGTTTACAATCCTACGAATCAAACAGCCAAGATAGGAAAAATTCCTAAGGATTAGAATCCTCCAAAATTCCTTCGAGAATCCTTTGAATCAAAGAAGCCCTTAATCTATTTTGTGATTCATGGAATTGTGCGTTGTAAAGTATAAAGTAAAAATAAATAATGGCAATTCAACTAGAAAAAAGTTTTGGCAGTTATGATACGGAAGATTCTAGAACAAAGGAGAACCACTGTTGTTTTGGGATTTGTGCATTATGCTTAAGTTCAACCATGGAGTCTGCTAGATTGTACATGTGGCAAAATCCGGTGGGGGGCTAGAAGATGGTGCGAGGGGCCGAGTGGAGGGAGACTATGAAGGAGTGCACAACTACGATATCGATATTTAGAGAGAAGGGGCGAGAACGTGTGCTATTGCGCATAGTGGTGGAGCCATGAAAAATGTCCCATCAGCTAGGGGGCCAAGCCTTGCTAATCCTTTACGAGGAGGGCCAATTCATCAACTTAAACCATTTTTGCCAGCAATTTTCTAATGATCACATTCATATTAGCCTCGATATATAGTGATGTTAGGGGGGGCAGGGCCCTTGCTGCCCCCTGTCTTCGCCATTGTACGTGCTCTGAGAGATGAAGCAAAAGGCATGGATGATGAGAGGGGGGCGTTGGATATATAATTAATGTGGGTGTATTATCTATATATGTAATCCTATATAGAGAGTTATAGATTGATCGATGTGGACGTGGGAAAGAGGGTGAGACCTCACTAGATATATAGATTGGTCGATTTATGTGGAAAACTATGAAAGACCTATCTATATACACACACACATAGAGGAACATCGATCGTTGCGCATGCATGTGAGAGATAAAGAATGCCCGATATGATGGAGAGGGGATGTGTGTGTGTGTGCCTTCATGGGAGACCAACCTGAAGAAAAAGATTGTATGTGTGCAATGGATAATGTCGGCTGGTAGTGTGTGTGCATGCATGCACGAGAGAAAGTTAGTGGTACAATTATAAAGAGAAGACCAATGTGTGGGTGTAAAAGACTAGGTGATGTCATAATAAATGTAAAGTTGAATTCAAATATTTGAATAAGAGATCATGATGTTTGAAACCCATGCATACATGAATATAATGGAGATCTGCACGGTGTGGTTTGGAAACGAGCATGTTGTAATGTATACACATTAAACAAGGTCAGACTGGTTTGAATTTGAGATACCGATGGCAGACATCGTTTGGCCACATTGCATCCGTGCATGGACACACTATTCTAATTGGAGATGATGGGTGGCTTTCGCATCACATATCTATATCTATACCCCTATATATATAAATATATATATATATATATATTATTTTATATTTTTTATATAGTGTGTGGATAACTTCAACTTTGAAAGATGGTCGTTGGATGAGGCCAATCCGATGGTGCAGAGCTGGCAAATTTGAGCACTACTGGCCGTTGGATATTATCTAGATTCCACCAGATTTTTCCACATGTACAATCTAGAAGACTCTATGGTTGAACTTAAGCATAATGCACAAACCTCAAAACACAAGCACTTCTTCTTTGTTCTAGAATCTTCCGTATCATAATTGCCCAAATGTTTTTCTACATGATTTGTTTTTACTTTATGCCTTACAATGCACAATTCGATGAATCTTAAAATAGATTAGCTTTCTTATAAAAACTAGATGATTTTGAATGAAATGAACTATAAGAATTAAACGAACATCTACGTCATGCATATATGACTCAAAGCTTAGATGCTATAATGTGGTATTTATTCATAATTTCGTTGTCAAATCTCATGCGTGCAATGCACGTGTACCTTACTAGTCTAAATGGTGTCTGTGTGTGTGTTGTGCGTGTTAAAAACATTGTACGTAGTATATCATACTAGTCTAAATTGTCTTTTTTTCTTTTGGGTACACGTTAAGCTTGTTCTCCCGAAATTTCAAGTTGCGCCTTGTTTTCCCGAAATCTCAAGCTAGCGTATCTGTCTATCGTGCTGAGAAACTCCCGCCTCTTCAACCCGCGCCTTGTTACCCAAAAATATTTAAGATATATCTTTGTCTCGTTGTGCTCCGACAACTCCCTCCATCTCAACCCACGCCTTGCTATTCCAAAATTACAACGCGCGCAAAAACTCCCACCTCCATTGAAATCCCAACATGCGAAATGCCCGTGATACCCCTGAGCCGAAAGAACCGCCTCAAATCGGTGGGGGTACTTTCATAACTTACACCACATTTCGGACAAGCGCATCCCTAAGCGATGGTTCCCCACTCCCATCCCATCCGCCCACCCATTCGTACACCGACACCGGGAAAACCCGCAAAGCACAACACCCTCCTCCGTCCGCCACCCAGCTGGAGCCTCTTCCCCGATGATGTCATCCACAACAACACATCGATGTCCCTCATCCACCTTACAGGATGAGGACCCGTCGTCGATCTGGTCGTCCTGCCGGTTCAGCCACCCCGTCCTCCACCTCCAAGGAGCTGCCCCGATGTTCCCCTCGTCTTTTGTGCCACCTCCATTCCCACACCACCATCTACACCTGCACCACCGGAAGAGCATCATCGTCACCGTTTCCATGGATGAAGCTGCGGCCTAATTAGCACCACCAAAGAGGTTGTACACTAATCACCGCATTTTCTTCTTGATTCGATCTCACGGTGCTGCCGGCGCTCGGTCCCGAGCCGACACGGTGCGGCTCCATCCACAGCGGCGTCGCCGGCCACTTCCTCCACGGCGTCGCTCCCTTGGCGGAGAAGTCCACATCAGTAGGAGCTGCTGCTACTTTAGCTCTCGCTCGCTCGCACTGCTGCTCTGCTCTTGCTCTCGATCCCCTGCATGGTCTACTCTTGCTCTTGCTCTTGCTCGCGCTTCTGCTCTCGCTCTTGCTCTTGCTTGTGATGCTGCTCCAATTTAGCTACACTTTAGCCGACTGAATCGACTTTTGGGTTAGTCGATTTTTAGGGGGTGGGGGGGGGGGCTCGCCGGAGTTAAGGAAGAACCAGCCGCAGCGGGGAGGGGGGGCTTGCCGGAGAGGTACCCCACTATCTATCTTAGGGTTCAGGGTGGGGGTGGTGGTCACCGGCGGTGGTGGGGCGGTGGCATGGGGATCACCGGAGAAAAGGCTCGGCATGGGGGGGCTAGAGGGATGGCCGGGGCGGCAGCGGACCGGCGGTGGGGAGTGTTTTTGGGGCGGGCGGAGCGGCGCACCGCTGGCCCCGGGCGGCGGGGGGCAGCGGTTTGGCCGGTGGTGGCTGGCGGCTCAGGGGGTGGAGGTTGAAGATGAACTGCAGGACCTTGATTTCATATCCAATGGCTGTAGAATCGACTGACCAGAGTTGAAAAAGTCAGTCGATTGATGTGTAGCCTCACCTCTAGTGCGTTCAGTTTCGATAGTAAAATTCAGTTTCAACAGCAAAATTCAGTTTCGACAGTTAAGTTTAGTTTCAGCAGTTAAATTCAGTTTCGATAGTTAAGTTCAGAGATGAGCGGCTGATGTATACATCTAGCACTTTGTGGTTATGTATTTTACGTCATCTATTGGAGATGCTATTAGAATTCCACTCAGGTTAACGTTGTCTCTCTTGTCCTACTTCAGCCTCAGCGTCGTACAACTCACCGGAGCTGCTCCAACGACGAAACCCTCCATCACAGCGGAGCAGTACCTCGGGCTCCATCTCCAGATACCTAAGATCTTCTTCCCCTCCTCTAACAGCCAAGTCAGCCGGGGCATCCTCACCGGCTAACCCAATCACACTGAGATCGACATGGCTTCGCCAAAGAGGTTGTACACTTGTTGCATATCTTTTTTACTCTACATGTTATATATATTGTCTTACTATATGACAAGCAGTGAGGTACCAAGCAACTTAGCTATCCGTGATGGACTCTCTTGAACGCCGTCATTATTTATCTCTGCGCATTTGAGCTGTGCATTTGTCGATGGCCCTGGGAGTTGAGCTAGTAGGGCAGTGGCCTGGGTCCAAAGTAATAGAAGTAGCACAAAAACATTTTTTTAGTGTAGGCTTTTCCTTGCTCAAGCCTGCCTACTGGAATCGCCAGTGCTTGAAAGGAAAAGTGAATGAAAAACATAGGAATTGGAAAGTTTTGTATGGTACTACTTTTCATGAATTTCGTGCAAAGGAATGGAGCAAAGGAAAACGGTAGGATTTGTTCCTTTAGTGTCTCCTTGAAAGAAAAACCGTAGGAATTTTAATTTCCACTTGTCATCCTTTTCAAATTCCTATTCATGAAGCACAAGACTAAGAGATAGTAGCATAATAGCATTATAACCGTACATTTTCTTGTGGTTTGACTTAATCTCACCATGCTTCTTTGCATCATGTGATCTTCCAATTCTTGGGAACCAAACACCCAGATTGGCAGAAATCCTGTGTTTTTAAATTCTCTGTTTTGCACGTGCATTCCTACCCTATTCATGTCTATTTCCTATCCCTGCATTGTTAGAATCCTAAAATTCAAACAAGCCCTTACACAATTACTTCTATTACAGATATGTGTCAAAGAAAACATTGTGTGGTTTGTCCTGCTCATGCGGTGCTGTGTTCCACCCCAGCTCAGCTGCTCCAACGACGGAAGGGTTCACCACAGCAGGGATCCGCTCTCCAAACTGTCTTTCGCCACCTCAGATCTTCTTCCCCGCCACCGGCAGCCACGACAACTACATTATCATCATCACCTGAGCAGATGACCTTGAGGACTACACGGGTCCGCAAGAGAGGTCGCACTCTTCCGTGTCTACTTACGTTATGCATTGCTTAATATGATGACATGCTACTTTATCGTCGTGTTCACCTATTAGACTCTGAGTCAGGTCCAAACTTATGCTGGAACTTGAGTTTTTAAATGGTTGTGGGGTACATATTGGGTAGCAATCATTACTATCTGTCTACTATCTGGTTAATCTCGGGTGTCTACTATGTGTTTCATGTTGGGTGCAAACAAACATTAAAGGAGCCATTATCTGTATTTTTTAACTAAAGCTATTATCTGCCTGCTGTCATTGGTTTTGGGTCTATCCATAGTTTGCTACCATCACTCTGGATTTGTGCATGCACTCCTTACATAATCTCACTATGTTTTATTCCTATGCATGTCAGTTATTGTACACAATGGAACTGAACATGTAGAGCAAAAGAGATGAGCCTTGCGTGGCAATAAAATTTCATGCAGACGTGGCTCCATGGTGGGCACAAAGGCAGCCCCCCTCTACCCATTTCGGATCATAATCAGGAGGAAGATAACTGTTCTGAGGGGGATTCAGAAGTAGAAGACCACTCCTATTACCCCATGAGGTCTTCGCTCTAACTTGGCATGCTGATGTTGGTTATATCATGCATATGGTGCCTTGCATTGCATACTTTATACATCAAATATGTCAACTGCTTAGTTTAGACATGGTTTGTGTGAATGCCATCTGTTTAGTTTATTCATCGTTTATGTGAATTATGCAATGCCATCTTGTTTAGCCAGGCATCATATATGTGAATTTTGCAATGCCATCCTGCTTAGCCAGTCATCCTATATGTGAATTATATCAAGCCATCCTTTTTTTTGTTACATATTACATTTGTCAACAATGTTAGTACATTCAACTACTCTTCGTGTGCATCAGCCATTTGACGCGGTGATGGAAAATTCTAGAGTGAAAACAAGGTCTTCAGAGCAGACTATGCTATCTAACAAAGCGCATATCTCGCTGGTTACAGATAGCTCCTCAGAGGAGGATTCAGAGACAGATGACCAGTCCTATTTCCCCCCCGAGGTGTATGCTCTAATTAACTTGGCAGGGTTATGTTGCTAATATCGTGCATATGCTGTCTTGCATTGCGATGTCATTTGATTAGTTTAGACATGCTTTGTGTGAATGCCACCTGTTTAGTGTCTAATTACCATATATGTGAATTATGCATTAACATCTTGTTGCAAGACATTATATATGTGAATTATGCAATGCTATCTTATTGCAAAGGCATTATATATGTGAATTATGCAATGCCATGATATTGAGCCAATCATCATGTATGTGAATTATATCATGCTATCATTTTTTTGTATTACGTGTTCCATTTGTCGACAACATTTGTATATTCAACTACTCTTCCTGTGCATCAGCCATTTGAAGCGATGGTGGAAGTATCTGGAGTGAAAACAAGGTATTCAAAGCAAACAATGCTACCTGCTAAAGCAGACATCTTGCTGTATACAGAGAGCTCCTCAAAGGAGGATTCAGAGACTAATGACCAGTCCTATTTCCCCCCTGAGGTCTGTGCTCAAACCTGGCAGGGTTATATTACCCATGTCATGCATGTTGTCTTGCATTGCTTAGTTTTTACATATATGGATTGCCATCTGCTTACTTGCTTACTATATAAATCATATATTTGAATTATATCATGCCATCATGTTTACATACACAACATCTATCCGAATTATGGCATGGCAACCCATTTAATAAAGACATCATATAGTTATATCATCTCATCATATTTAGTGTTTACAGTCATCATATTTTGAATTATGTCATTCTATCCAGGAATTATATCATGCTATCATGTTTCCATAGGCGGCATGTATGTGAATTATGGCATGCCAACCTATTTAATAAACACATTATATAGTTATATCATGTCATCATGTTTACATAGTCATCATATTTTGAACTATGTCTTTCCATCTTCTTTAGTTAGCCATCATAATGTGAAATTGTATCATGTTATCATGTTTAGTTAGCCATCATATATGTGAAATTGTGTCATCCTATCCTGTTTGGTTAGACAACATAAATGTGAATTATTTCATGCCCTCTTTTATTCCCCAATATCCATTGCACCTGTCTATCATACAATGTATGTACATTCAATTACTTTTCTTGTTTATCAGCCATTTGAATTGGAGAGGGTGATGGCAGTATCTAAGGGAGTAACAACACGGTCTTCAGAAAAGATAGTGCTACCAGTTGATGTAGATAGAACCACGGTTGTATTTGCCCAAGAACCAGCCCCACCACACATAACCCAGACTCTCGCAGATTGTACCCCTACCCAGTTGGACAGAGAACCAGCTACACCCCTTCTAACCCCAACCCCAGCAGATAGTAACCTAGTTCCAGTTGACACAACACCGTCTCCACCATAGAGCACCCAAACATGAGCAGTTAGTAAGGGAACTGCAGTGCCCAAAGCATGAGGACCACCACTCTGAATCCCAACTCAACGCTTAAAGGAGAAGAATAATTGTTCTCAGGTCAAGTTCTGTAGCTATGGTTCATACTGCTTTGCTCTTGCATCACTGTATTTACTCAGACCAACTATTTTCAAATTTGAAGGATGGAATTGAAACTCCAATGGCGCAACAGGCATGTTTTAAACTTGTTTCTTTAACTAGTTTGCTATTGTAACTTGCTCTATATTGATTTCAGTTTCCATTGAATAAATAGTTATGTTCTCTTGTCATGCACATTACAAGTGTCTCTATAGTTTACCACACTTATATTCTGTCTATTCTGCTTTGTCTTGAACAAATATTATTTGAATTGTGTCTCTATCTTGATTTGGCAACAAAAACTAGAATTATATAGACCATAAAGTGACCATGGTACATAGATATATGTTTGTTTCATGTTGTTATCATGTGCACTTTACTACTGAACTGACTTACCAAAATGAGTTTCATATACAACATGGTAAACCTGTGATGTGTCTGCTTGTTTCTCTTTTAGAATGCAGACAAAATATTGGAGAACAGTACCCCGTTATGCAATGGTGAAGGAAGTAATGTAGATAAGGTTCAACATAGTGAGACATCCCTGTTGGTCTCGAAGAAAGCTGATAAAAACTACCTTGACGACAGTGAGAGAGCCCAGAAGTCCTGTCTTGATGTAATGTTCGAGTTACTGGCCACTACCGCTGGCACAAGCTCTTCGAACTCGCTGCCTGAATCAGTTCATCTTCTTGAGTCTCAGCTTCAAGTTGAAAGACATCAATCAAATGTGTTGCGACAGGAAG
Organism: Triticum aestivum; assembly: GCF_018294505.1. NCBI lineage: Eukaryota > Viridiplantae > Streptophyta > Magnoliopsida > Poales > Poaceae > Triticum > Triticum aestivum. The sequence goes on from NC_057804.1 coordinate 91,718,958, forward strand.
CTGAAGGACTAAGGAAGTCCCTGCATAATTCAGATGCATACTTTCTGGTGCAACAACAAGCGCTGGAGGATTTAAGCGCCACACAAGAGAAAGTTAATAAGCTTGCTAAGCATCTTGCTAGCATTATGGGTACCCAGGATATTGTTTCTTGAGATCTTCTGAAGTGGTTTCAGTTCTGGACTTGTTTTGTTGCGGCGTTTATTTGCACTGGTAGCCAACTTTGACAACCAGTGTATATGATATGCTGCTTTGTTCCCTATATTTGCACTGGTGGCGAACTTTGATGCCCAGTGGATGTAATATGTGTAATAGCCGTGATAGCCTAGTGTAAGTTGCTTGCTTATTTATTTCCTTGTTGTCTTGTTTATTTGTTTGCTTGTAGTCAGTGTTGTTCTTTTTCCGCGGTTTGCTAGTGGCCGCAATAACCTTTTTTAAACTAGGCCACAATAACCATGGGCTACATATTTACTGTAGTGACACTGGGCCTTCTACGGGCTGTAGAAACAATGGGCCTTCTACGGGGCGTAGAAACAATGGGCCTTCTATGGGACGTATTATCAACGGGCCTTCTACGGGTCGTATCATCAATGGGCCTTCTACGGGCCGTATGATCGATTGCCCAAACATGGGCCAATAACATACCGCTTTATGGCCGTAAACGGGCTAGAGTTGGAATTGTCCGTTCATGGGCCGACCATAATGGGCCGTCGTTAATCGGCCGTATTTGATGACGCTATGAAAATGGCCCAACGTATTAACGGGCCACAAATGGGCCGACTGTAAGCATGGGCTGAATTTGGCCCACAAGCAGAAAATGACAGTAACAGGCCGTAAGTAACCGAATGCTGGAAATGATCCCAAGAATAAATGGGCCCTGAGAAGGCCGAAAGATAACATGGGCTGGAAATGGCCCAACGGAATAATGGGCCGTTAATGGGTATAAAGTGATACAATGTTCATTACGGGCCAGTTTTACCACGGCCGTTAATGGGCCGAGGGTTACTAAGGGCTCATATGGGCCAAAAGACGTCATGGGCCATACATGGGTCGGAAGTTAAAACGGACTGGAATTATATTGGACGAACCAGATGATGCTACTGGGCCTAATTCGGATAGGCCGTAAATGGGCCCTGAGTTAGCGGGCTGTAAATGGGCTATATGCGAACAGGTCATTAACAGGCTTGTCGTGGGCTGGCCCGCCACCTTTTGACCAAGTCAAACGGGCCGACCTTTTCACAAGAATGGGCCTCCGTTAGGCCGTGCCACATGTCGATGTATCATAGGCGCTTTGGGTCCAATGAGTGGATGACATATGTCCCAACGGTGAGCCGACACGTGTTTCCTCCAGCCAATCATGATTTTACATGTGGAAAATCCCCATTAGTCGGGGCTGTTAACGGGTTATCGGATCCAAAACCGGACCCGATAGCTTAACGGCGTTCCGTTACAGTGGATGCCACGTGTCGGTCACCCTTGACTAAAGCACTTCTGTGACGCGCGATTTATCGTCATGGAAGTGGACACTTCCGTGATGATAATTTTGGTAATGTCATGGAACACTTCTACGACAGCACAGGTATGACTATCTTGATTCTGTCATAAATCTGTCATGGATGTACATGCATGACAGAAAACGTGATCTACTATGACAATCATGTATCATCATGGAAGTGTATTTTTTTTGTAGTGCATGCGCGCGATTGCACGCTGTCAAGCTCTTCTGGAAGAGGCCCAGCAGCCCCAAGACCCTCCCAGCGCCAGCAGCTCCGTAGGCGGAGGCAGGTCGGGACACTTGGAGTGAATGGCCTCAAGGGTGCTATGCTAATCATGGAGTCCGAGAAGACAATCGTCGGAAGGCCGCCAACTCAGCCTTTTAGCTTATATTTTATTATAATTGTATGCATATGTAGGTCGTGTGTGTTCTGGGTCTTGCCGCATGTGGCATTTTAAATTATCCTGAATATTAGAGACAATTATTAAGAATTTTAACTGTTTCCATTGTAACTTTGCCTCAACGGCGAGCAGATCGCGCGCAGGGACGCCCGAGCGGAGCGCGTCGCGGCCGCCTCAACGTCAATCAACCACGTAGTCAACCTTCTACCATCAATAAATTTTGACCTTGTTTCTCGTCACATTGCTGATTACAACGCAATAAGTAATTGCAAATATGTTCACACCTATCAAACTAATATGTGTACACACATAGCTCCGCGCTATAAAAACTACCCACTCGAAAATTACTTCACAGTTCCTGTCGTGGAATTGTCACGCCAGATGTCCTTAGTGTGATGACTTAGTCGTGAGGCCAACGCATCTATCTGGTAGCTTGAGAGGGGTTGAACAGGATGAGAGATGCGAGGCGGATCAACTCACAAGACAAGGATTTAGACAGCTTCGGGCCCTAGGAAACATCATCCGGTAATAGCCCTACATGTTGTTTGTGGCTAGGTCTCATTATGCTTATGAGGGAGTCGCCGCATAAACTGGCTCATTTTAGTTGTGTATAGCCTTCTAGATTGTTTCTTGTCCCCCCTTGGGGTGCCCTGCCCCTCCTTATATATGTTGAAGGGGTGGGTTACATGACTAGTTCTAGTAGAATTAGGATTACTCTATTACAAGTGGAGTCCTAGTCTTGCTTCCTTTGTAGGAGAATATTCCTTATACCTTTCCTCTTAAGCCGGCCAACCATCATATGAACCAGCCTACTGGGCCTTGGGCTTTGTTGTCCGTCTGACCCGCCCGCAGTGTTACTAATGAGTCACCAAGATCGGGCGGGTTACCCGTGAGTCGCCAAGCTCCGGGCGGGTCACCAGTGAGTCGCCAAGATCTAGCCGGGTCATACATCCAGCCGGGTTACACCGCGGGGTATATCCCCGATATTGGCCCTAGTTTAATTTGGATTTATCCATGTTCAACTAATCTACAACATAAACACAAGAACAAATTTGACAGGTTGTGCTCCCGGTTAAATATGCTTGTAAGCCGGCACCTGATCATTCTTAAGTCCTTGTCATTTCCTTCTTCAATAGGCCAGCTACATAATCCATTTGCTGACATTGGTTTCTCATAGAAAAATATTGTGAAGAATAATTCATTTGAGTCGGCCTTCAATGCTCTGAATTAACAAAAATATTGGTTTTGAAATATTCAACTGATATTCAGTCGGCTTAAAGATGTAGAACTTGCCGGTTTATGATTGCCAAAATTGTCGGGTTATAAACAAATGATGTCAGTTCATGTAATTGACTCTCCTGAGTTATCCAAGCCAAAACTGAGAATTTTGAAGATATTTCTCCCTTATATCCATATTACTTGTAGCCCCCAAGTCTTGAGCAGAACAAAGTGATGACTTAAGACTTGCTTCAATATAAATACTACCTCTTTGAAAAAATCCAGGTTGTTCATCTCAGTCACTAGTCAAAACTGAATATGCCATATATGTAACCCCCAAGTGTTGGGTTTTCATGCTTGCAGCAACCTGGGACTTGTAATTGCCTGATGCCCATAACGAGCTTCAACCAGTGTAGCCCAGGGCCGGGTCATTATGCAATAATGAGCAGGGACTTTATAAATATGATAATGTAGACTTTGAACACCAACGTGTAGCCCCCACGGGCCGGCTCAATAAGATAATATTGAGCTGAGACTTTATATGTACTTCTTTGAAAAGAACATCATATGATGTAACCCCCATCATGGGCTTGAACCCACGTACACAAGCTTAAGAGCTTTGTGCTTTACCAACTAAGCAGTGGACCTTCAATATAATGGATTAAGACTTGTGTACCTTGAATTGTTGAGAGGAGCAATTGGTAGCCCCCAAGGGCCGACTCATTACAATTTGATGAGTCGGGTCTTCAATAAGTTGAGCAAAAAATGACCTTGCATTAGCCCCCAAGTGCCATGGTGCATGCTGGCAGTGACATGGGACTTGCATATTTGATGTAATCTTAATTTGAATAATGTAGCCCCCAAGTGTCGGGTCGTAAGCCTGCAGCGACTCGGGACTATTCCTTCCATTGTATAATAAATCATATCCATTGATAAGATAATAGCCATTGCGCTAAAACGACTTTGAAAACCTCAATCATAATATTGGTTATTGATAACCATTATAAAAATCCAGCCATGTTGGCTATTAAAGATTTGAATAATATAACCTGGTTTGAAAACCGATTCCTGCAATATAAACCAGTATATCTATACATATATGATGCATGCTATGATGATGTAATGATGATGCAATGTATGATGCAATGTATGATGATGTAATGATGATGCAATGTATGATGCAAAAGATGATGATGTATGTGTATGATAACAGAATACTTCAATGAAACTAGCATGATAGCCACTGGAGTATCCTCGCATTCTGTAGCCGGCTCTCACATAACCCACCGATGTTTGAACCTAGATAAGTTCGAATACAACTTATCGAGAGTACACGAGGTTGGAGTAGCAGCAAGAAAACAGCCAGGTTTTACCAAGTTTCAAGGAAGGCTGGTTATGAAGCCTGGATCTATCCTGACTATATGTAAGTTGTGATCTTGCATGACAAGCCGCCATTTGAACCTTAACAAGCTCAGATCTTGGTCGAATACACCATAAAGATTGATCATTAAGAGTTCGACGGGTCAATCGGGATTACCCGATGGAGTTGAAGCAGCTGGTATACAGGTAGGATGACCCAGAAAGGTTATGTCCTCTTTGGTCAAATACGCCTATGTTTGAACAAGATAACCTGGTCAAGAGGGTAGTAACGCTATTTCCTCTTTGGTCAAATATGCCTATGTTTGAACAGGAAGCCCCCAAGTAACATACTTATGAGTGTGGTGTTGAGCTGGTCAAGAGGGATATTCACAGCTATGCTTCGAATACGAGCAGGAAGCCCCCAAGTGATCATAATAAGACGAGGCCATAAGGAAGGATACCTATGTTTGAACCGCGCATCATGGCAGCAAGTTCTCTTTGGCAACCTTTTAATTTTTCTGAGAAATCGAACTTTGCGAGAGATGGATTACTTTTTGAACCGGATGTTAAATCGGATATTGAGAGCTTCAGAGCTTGTGAGAGATAGATTTCCCTTGAGCCAGATTTTTAAGCCGGAAATTTTGAGAGCTTCAGTGAGACTGATTTCCCTTGAGCCGGATTTTAAGCCAGCTACTGAGAGCTTCAACGCTCTATGAAAAACAAACTTCTCTTGAACCGAAATTTTCATTTTGAGCCGGAAATTTTCTGATGCCTTTTAAATTTTCACCAATATGGCGGTGGCCTTCGGTACCGGGTTATCTTTCCCTTCAACGTCCTGGGGTTCTTGAATTTGTTGAAACTGGTAAGACTTTGCTGAGTCATATCATTATAGCCCCCGGGTCTCAAGACGATTCGAGGAGTTGGCTTGAGATTCTCCTGACTTCATCATAGCATAAGATGTATATCATTGGCGTTGATAATGCGATGTGAATCCACAAAAGGTTGAGGTGACTGCGGCGGGTTATAAATGATCCCGTATGAGCCGTGTCAGCAACTCGGCCAATGGTTCATCCCAACTGGCTGTTTGGAGTTTAACCAAATTGTAGTGGCAACAACTTGTGCGCCTGCGCTTTGAGCCATCTGGTGCAGATGGCGACTGATAATATTTGATAATTTGCCTCCAAATAGTTGAAATAAAAAACCAGGCTACCCGAGCAGTTACTTGCTTTACACTCAATAAATAGCTCATGCAGACAGGTGCGACCCAGTGTGTTGATGTAGACCAGCCCGCGAGAGACGGACAATAAAGACGACAGCAGCTTCAGAGGCAGCACAAATAGATCAGTCGGACACAGTGTAGTAAGCCGGTGCAGACGGCGAGGGTCGACAGCGGCATTTGTAAGCCGGTGCGAATGAGAGAGTCGACCGTAACGTTGGAAATGGCATGGACGCAGGCGAATCGGCCGTGGACATGAACAATGAGTCAGTTGTGTATGTTGATGTAGCGGGGGCGGCGACTTGTGCATGTATCCATCCAGCAGCACGGCACGAATGCGTTAATGCAAAAATAATATTGGCGCATGCCCCTTTTGTGACACCTTTGTAAGGAATAATGGTACTACGGAAAAAAAATATCATAGACCAAGTAATTGTTCTTTTGATAAAAACAATATGTGTTAATAAAACAAACTTGGATAGATATCACCTGAGTTGTTCGGATGACGGATGATCCATTCAACACGACAGAGGCGGCTCGGACAGACTGGCAACCCAACCCCTGGCGGCTCGATACAGCAGAAACGGCTCAACGAAGTCCGGCTCAGGCCTACTCCATCAAATTTGAAGGCCACGACAAAGGGAGCTCAACGGCTCATACCTGCGGACTCGGCGTCTAAAGAACTCGGCAAGGGAGGACAAGAGCTCAAGACCGGCCATGGCAGGAGCAGCGGTGAAGACGGCTCGTGTAGAGGTGGAACCGCAGGCCGGTCCAGGGGGAAAGGGCGTAAAAACAGCCGGCAATTTGGCGTGCTAGCAATTCTAACGCCATCCAGAGCTTGTGCGTACACTCACCATCTTCACATGGAGTCATGGAAGCAAGCACTAGTACTCCATGGTTAAATTGTCCAGTAGTAGATCGGTATTTCTGTTCCGGTTCGTAATAGCGCACCGGGCTTGAACCACAGCTTTTTCCTTTGCTCCTCACAAGATGAGTTTGAATCCGGTCTGAACGAGGTCTCAGGGGTACTTGTAGGATCGGAAGTATGTCTAGAGGGGGGTGATTAGACTACTTGACCAAATAAAAATATAGCCTTTTCCCAATTTTAAGTCTTGGCAGATTTTAGCAACTTTGCAGAAGTCAAGCAATCAACCTACACATGCAATTCTAAGCGTATAGCAGCAGAAAGTAAAACAATTGCACATGAAGATAAAGGGAGGAGTTTTAGGGAGCAAACGCAATGTAGACATGGAGATTTTTTATCCGTGGTTCCGATAGGTGGTGCTATCTGTTGGGGGAAATGACACCTATGGAATCACTGGGATCCCTTCTATGGTTGGCGGCCGCGGGGTTGTGCAAAGAGCGGGTCTGGTAGTCAGCACAAAGATCATTTTATCCAGGTTTGAACTGGGGGGATGCGTAATACCCTAGTCCAACTTTGGTGTATATATTTGGGCGTTCTTGAGCTCTCAAACTAGTTATGGTGCGTGTCTAGTCCAAAAGATCTGAATCCCTCTCCAGTACGCCTCGGGCCTCCTTTCATAGCCAAAAGGGGTCGCCACAGTGGCACACAGGAGGTGGAAAGGTATACAGTGCCCAAGCTTATCGCATGTCATTACGGGACAAGACGCATTAAATGAGCTCCTTAGATGTCCCGTTACTTTATCAGGGACGACAAGGAAGCTCGTCCAGTTGTTGCCGCCTCGCGTGGCTCCGATGCGCATGCAAGCTGATGAGGTGTTGTAGCGCCATGTTGGCTGGCTGCTGGGCTGGTGCGGTGGCAGATTCTTCACGAAGATCTACATGCCACCACGCATTTGCTTGTTGAGTTGACCTGGAGGACATGCGTTGCCATGCAGGTGCCTGCCCAGCTGGTTTGGCTGACAGCTGTATGGGAACGGCGGAGGAGTCATGACAGACGTGGTCCTAGCCATGGTCCTGCTGATGTCCTCGGCAAGGATCTTGCCGGGGCCCCGACAAGGGTCTTGTCGTGGCGTCGCGGTCGTCCCCAGTAAGGATCTTGCCGGGGGTCTCACGGATTTCTTCGGCAAGGACCTCGCCGAGGATCATCGGCTTCTGGTCCTCATCCGATCCTGCGCGCTTGTGATTTTCGCAAAGATCTGCAAGCCACCATGAAGGTGCCTCCCGAGCCTTGGTTCCAATGTGGTTGACGGTGTTGGAACCCTTGGGCTCAAGGGTGGCGCGCTTCGCTGGCGTTGGGCAAGTTGCCCCGGCAAGGCCCTTGACGGGGCTGCGGAGGCCGCCCCGGCAAGGATCTTGCCGTGGGAGTCCGCCTCGTCCTCTTGCTCTTTGTGTCTTTGTCTTGGCGTATCTTTGGTTGTCTTGTGCCTTTGCTTCCCTCCTCTGCCCTGCTTAGTGTGGCCGCGGGCATGGCTCTGATTGCCCGTGCACAAGTAAAGGGGTAAAAAAAGGAGAGCCCCTACTTTTGTACACCGATAGGAACCCCCGGGCCTGGGCCACACGTAAGCGCAACGCGTTGTTGGGCCAGGCCCAGATCGGTACACGGGCAGGCGGGGCAGAATTTACCGCAGTAATTCCTTTGCTCGCTTGCGCTTTTCCCCATGACCCATGTTGAATGCGCACCTTGGAGGGTCGTGCGTGAAGTGGGGGGCATGCGTGGGGCGGCTGATGCCCTCATGCGTCATGTCGTGGTAAAGAGGCGGCCCGCGCCTTCCCCATAAAAAGAGGAAAACGCAGGGGCGCAGCTCATTTACTAGGTGGACTCAAGTCGCGGCCTTTGAGGCACCCGTGCCCTACGATCACGGGGTGGAAAACGGTCACCTCACTCGTCTCGTCGATTTCTATTTGCTCGCCACGCGTCCTCCATGCCCTGAAGATGGTAGGCGGTGGGTGCAGGCCTTGAATGATGAGGCGCAAACCCGGGACACTGTTGATTGGAGCAGCGGGTCAGTCTTGATTCCCTGCGCTCCTGATGGCCGGTTTGGTCAAGTGGGGCGGCTGAGCCTCGAACCCACCCCTTTATAAGAAGGGGAGGGGGGAATGGCACCCCTCAATCTTTCACCATCCGCATCCTTCCACCTTGGCTTCTTTCTTTCTCCTGCTATGGCGAGAGGGCGCGCCGGTGCTTCGATGGTGGCGACGAGGATCTCCGCTCGACAGCGCGCTGCTCCTTCCCAAGAACTCGTGGCGGCGGAGCCGGTCACGAGGGGAATGGGGAGGGGCGACGTCGCCGTGGTGCTCGGGTAAGAAGAGTACGGGGCGGCGCATCGGCCTCGCCTCCACCGGCGGTCCCTCGCCTAATGGAGGGCCACATCGGGGACTAGCCTCGCGAGTTCTTCATCAGGCTGCACCAGCCAGCACGCCTTCGTCTTCATCTCCCTACTCCATTTGCTCGGGAGATGGAGCTCGACCCGCCACAAACTCTGAGATTGCACATGAGGGGCAGCTTGAATAGCGGCACGCGGGTCGATGTCGATTTTCCCGCCCCTCACGTCATGTATCTTCGCCGCGGATGGAAGATCTTCGCTCGTATCCACAGCCTAACGGCGGGGCTCGTTCTCTATTTCAAATTAATGGAGAATGGCCTGCTCTCTCTCAAGGTCTTTGGAGACTTTGGAACCCTCTTATATGTTGCGTGGAGAGCTCCTCCGATGACGAAGACTCTTCCTCAAGTGGGAGTGACGAGGAGGACAGTGACAACGACGATGAGGGTAGCAGGCGGGAGGATGATGGGTCCGACTAGGTGTCGGGCACACCGTTCCTGGGCGATGCCGGCAGCACCATCATCTGCATCACCAGGTCCTTGAACTTCTCGGGGCCGTCGCCTTTGGCGGCTGGCGTTGGAGGGACGGGGAAGACAAAGAAGGCAGGTGGCGGGCCATCAAGTCGGAGTACGATGGCCTTGATGCCTTCGTCGCGTATTGCCGGGCCGCTGCCTCATCTTCCAGCTCTTCCTCCGGCACCGTCATCACCAGCCTTCTTCCGGGCGATTGCCGAGAAGTTCTCTTGGCGTCTTCTGCTGCTCATACCTCGCCTAGACGTTCTTTTTGCCCTCCTGTTGTCTTGTTCCACCTCCTGGGGAGAGGGACGAGAAAGGGATTATGGGCATCTTATCTCTTTTCAGTTTGTAAGCCTATGTGCCTTAGTTAAATTTAAAACTTGTAATCCCCTTGCGCATGTTTACATTTTGTACAAACTGTACCTATATGGGACGTATTAATGAAAAAGGGTGCTTGCCGGGTTCTTGTGCGTGAGCGAAGCCCATGCCAAGGAGCGAATCCTTGTTATTTTTAAGATAAACATCATCGCCCGGCAATGTGCCTTGCCGTCCCCTTACTTCATTCGACTATTCTCACACTCTTAGCGGAGGCATGGGCGGAGTAGGGTTTAGGCCATCCATTAGCTTCCTTGTCACCACGACTGCAACCAAGTTCCGACCCAGGGGATAGTTCTTGGGTATAGGAAAGGGGGAACAAGCTGGCCTAGGAATAAAACAAGGTTTCATACGTCCCAATTCCATACGAAAATGCACAACAGGGGATAAAGGACTTATCTAAATCTGTAGCCCCGGCAACCTGGCTTGCCATGGTTGGGTCCTTGTGTCCACAGCCCCGGCAACCTTGGCTTGCCGGGGTCGGGGCGCCGACCTGTTCTCTTTCCTCCAAATAGCTCAGCAGAAATGTCCATGCACCCTGCGAACCTAAAAAAGATAGGGAGGAACAGAGAGGTGCACACTCGATCTCTATGCTAGGGGTTAGTCGCCGCTAAGCACTATCAACCCTAACCGAGGAAGAGACTCAACCTAGCATGCATGCTAAAACTTGGGACGCTAGCGCTTCATTTATTTATGCTCAGGGTATGCGCTTGGCTTTGTACAAAGGGTTACATGCCTTGCAGGCAAAGCTTGCACAAAAGGTGGTTTGCCAGGGGCCCAGCAACCGCGCCTTATGGGTAAAACTTGCGAAGATGTTCGATGTTCCAGGAGTTGCTTAATGGAATATCATCTTCAGTCTCCAGGCGGACTGCGCCAGGCCTGGTGACTCGTGTTAACCAATAAGGGCCTTCCCCCTTTGGCGTCAACTTGTTGGAATTCTTGGCCGACTGAACGTGCCGAAGAACAAGGTCGCCCTCCTCAAAGCTTCGGGCATGAACCTTGCGGCTATGATAGCGACACAAGGCTTGCTGGTAGCGCACTGCTCGCACAGCCGCCCAAAGATGATCTTCCTCAAGGAGCGCTGTGTCATCTGGCCGCAGCTGCTCTTGCTCAAGCTCATCATAAGCGAGCACTCAAGGTGACCCGTATGTGAGTTCTATGGGGAGAACTGCTTCTGCCCCGTATGCCAGGCCAAAGGGTGTCTGGCCGGTGGCTCGATTTGGCGTCGTTTTGATCGACCAAAGAACCGACGGCAACTCATCAATCCAGCGCCTTCCACTCTTGTGCAGCCTGTCAAAAGTCTTTGTCCTCAGGCCTCGCGGTACTTCAAAATTTGCCATCTCCGCCTCGCCATTGCTCTATGGGTGTGCCACGGAAGCGAAATAGACCTTGCTACCGAGGTCTTGGATGTATTGCATGAAAGTGCGGCTTGTGAACTACGTGCCGTTGTCGGTGATGACTCTGTTTGGCACACCAAAACGACAGACCAGCCCCTTGAAAAACTTGACGGCTGACTGTACTGTCACCTTCCTCACTGCTTCCACCTCCGTCCACTTTGTGAACTTGTCGATTACAATGTACAAGTACTCAAAGCCCCCGACGGCGCGGGGGAAGGGGCCAGTATGTCTAGCCCCCAGACCAAAAAAGGCTAGGAGAGAGGGATTGTTTGAAGGGCTTGAGCTGGTTGATGAAGCTTCTTCGAATGGAACTGACACGTTTCACACTTGGTTACTAGTGTCATTGCATCCTGGAGAGCAGTGGGCCAGAAGAAACCTTGCCGGAACGCCTTGCCGGCAAGGGCCCTCGACCCTATGTGGGAGCCACATATGCCTCCGTGCATCTCTGCCAACAGCTCCAGTCCTTCCTCCCGGGGAATGCACTTCAATTTCACACCTTTTGGTCTTTTTCTATACAGGACGTCGTCAACAAACTGATACATGGTAGACCGACGAGCTACTTTCTCCGCTTCTTCCTGCTCCTCAAGGAGTTCCCCTATTTGGAGGAATCGGACGGTATGTTGTGCCCATACCGGAGCCTGGGGCTTGACGGCAAGGACTAAAGGCATTTCCTCTGCCTTGGGAGCGGCTGTCTCTACGGCCAGGGCTTGACGCGCTGCCAGAGTCAGTTGCCCCATGTCAGGCTCAGTGTCCATGGCCACATCTTTGTCGGCGGCTCCTGGGAGCTCGGCGGGAAAGTGCTTGCCGGGGCCTGATTTCCTTCGCTTGTTCTGCTCTGTTGATGGTTCAACGGATGGTTGAATTAACTGAAGCACAAAAGTACCTGGTTCCATAGGTAGTTTGAAGGCAGCGCACTTCGACAGGTAGTCGGCGATGTCGTTCTCCATTCGGGGAACATGCTCCGCTTGTATACCATCAAAACGCTCCTCCAGCTTCCTCACCTCATCAACGTAGGCCTCCATCAATGGGCTTTGATAATCTTCGTTGACTTGCCTGACGACAAGTTGTGAATCACCCCTAACGATGAGCTTCTTGATCCCGAGGTCAGCCGCGATCCTGAGACCGGCAAGCAGCCCCTCGTACTCAGCAGTGTTATTCGTGGACATCTCCCTGCAAAAGTGCATCTAGATTGCATACTTGAGGTGCTCTCCGGTGGGTGCAACAAGCAGCACACCAGCGATGGCGCCTTGCAGCAAGAAAGCCCCGTCAAAGTACATAATCCAGTTGCGACTTGCTTCCTTGCCGGGGAGACTGGTCTCCTGGATTTCTTTGTCGGGCGTTGAGGTCCATTCTGCAATGAACTCTGCCAAGACTCCGCTCTGGATTGTTGAAGTACTTTCAAACTTCAAACCAAAGCTTGACAGTTCCAATGCCCACTCCACAATCCTCCCGGTTGCATCTGGGTTATGCAATATTCGTTGCAACGGGAGGCGGGTGACGATGGTGATTTCGTGTGCTTGGAAGTAATGACGCAGCTTCCTCGAGGCCATGAGGAGGCTGAAGAGCAATTTCCGCACATCGGAATACCTTAACCTAGCCCCCTGCAGGAGGGAGCTGACAAAGTAAACCAGGTGCTGCATCATCTTCTTCTTCTGCACCACTTTGTTTAGTTGCGCAGGCCCCGTCCCGCCAGCGTCAGACTCTGCGGGGGCCTTGCCTTGCCGGTACCAGGCCCTGCCGAGGGGAGCTCTGGCTCGCCATCCGCCAGTTCTACCCTTGCTACTGCCTCTTTGTCGACCTCCCTCTGTGCCACTAGCACGGCACTGACCACTTGATTTGTTGCCGCTAGATACAGTAGCAACGGCTCTTGTGGTTTAGGCGCAACCAGTATCGGTGTAGAGGAGAGGTATTTCTTCAAGTCCTACAGTGCTGCTTCAGCCTCTGGGGTCCATTCCATTGGGCCTGCCTTCTTCAATGATTTGAAGAAGGGAAGAGCACGCTCAGCAGACTTGGAGATTAATCTGCTCATGGCAGCAACGCAGCCAGTGAGCCGACGCACATCCTTGATCCACTTAGGCGCCTCAATCTGCTCAATGGCCTTGATCTTATCTGGATTCGCTTTGATCCCGCACTGTGACACAAAGAACCCGAGAAGTTTTTCGTACGGAACACCAAAGACACACTTCTCAGGGTTTAACTTGAGGTTGATCTTGCGCAAATTTGCAAACGTCTCTTCTAAATCTTATATGAGTGTTGCCCTGTCCTTGGTTTTGACCACCATGTCATCCATATAAGCTTCCATATTTCTAAGAAGTTGGGGCTCAAAACCAATTTGGACTACCCTTGCAAACGTTGAGCCAGCACTCTTCAACCTGAAAGGCATCCGTAAAAAGCAATACGTACCACATGGGGTGATGAATGTTGTCTTCTCTTTGTCTTCTCTTGTCATGAAGATCTAGTGGTATCCTGAGTAGGAGTCAAGGAATGATAACAGGTCACACCCGGCTGTGGAGTCAACAATGTAGTCAATGCGCGGCAACAGGAAAGGGTCCTTGCGACAAGCCTTATTGATATCCGTGTAATCAATACATAGCCTCCACTTCCCATTTGCCTTGCGCACCACCACCGGATTGGCCAACCACGTCGGATGGAGTACTCCTCTTACTAAGCATGTTGCTTCCAATTTCCTGATCTCCTCTGTGATGAACTCCTGCCATTCCAAAGCTTGCTTCCCGCGCATGAGGACAGACAGCAAGATGGTGCTCAATCACCTCCCTGGGAACGTTGGGGACGTCGGATGCTTGCCATGCAAACACATCGACATTTGCCCACAGGAAAGTGATGAGCACGCCTTCCTATTTGCTGTCGGGGGTGGAGCTTATGGTGAAAGCCCCTCCCGTGCCATCCTCCTTAATGGACACCTTCTTGGTCTCTGGTGGTGCAGCTCTGGACTTCTTGCTCTTGCCGGTGGAGCTCTCTGGCACGTCCTCGATGGGAGCACAGCACTCCGAAGAGGTGCACTTGCCGGAGTGGGTGCGAGAGGTCTTATCGGTCTTCTTCTCTCCTAGGGCTTCAGCGGCAGGAGCAAGCGCCTTGGCGGCAGTTGCTGCAACTGCCTCCCGATAGAGTTGGTCAGTGCAGATTAGCGCATCCTTCTTGTCGGAGGGGACGGTGATGATGGTCATCGGCCCAGGCATCTTCAGCATGTTGTAGGCATAATGTGAGGCCGCCATGAACTTAGCTAGTGCTGGGCGGCCGAGGATCCTGTTGTAGGACAAGGGGATCTCGGCTACATGGAAGACAATCCTCTCTGTCATGTAGTTCCTCTCGCCTCCAAATGTCACGGGAAGCGTGACCTTACCCTTCGTCTGACTCCTTCCCAAGTTGACCCCTTGAAACGTGCCCGTCTCTTCGAGGTCTCCATCAAGAATCTGCAACCTTTTGATCACAATGGGCGAGATCAAATTCAGACCGGCCCCACCGTCAACTAGCATCTTCGTCACCTTGAGGTTGCGTATCGTTGGTGAAACCAACAACGGCAAACACCCGACCGCAGTCGTGCGATCAGGGTGGTCCTCGGTGTCAAACATGATCGGCGTGCTAGACCACTTCAGTGGCTTCTGGGCGTCGAGTGATGGTTCTACTGCTGTGATCTCACGCGCCCATTGATTGAGCTGGCGGTGAGAGGTATGCAACGAGGCACCACCGTCGACGCACATGGCCTCCATAGCTTTCTGGAACTCATGCTGGCCGGACTCGTCGTCCTCGTCATGATCATCGTCTTCCTGCTTCTTGTCGAGGCCCCGAGCGGGCCTCTCTTGTTGGTTATCCTTGCCGCGGCGACCTCCTTGGCCGCCATGCTTCTTGCCGGATCCCTCGGCACCATCCTGACCCTTCTCCTTGTCCCGCCTCTCATACTCAGCTTTTTTGCTTCTTAGCAAGCAACTCAACTTTTCGGTAGTTCTGGAGGTCGTGGCCCTTGGTGTGGTGGATCTTGCAGTACTGCTTGTCGGAGCCTCCTGGCTTGTCGGCAGCCGCCAAGGCCCGGCAAGCAGCGCACCCAGAAATTTCCTTGTCGGGGTCGTCTGCCTTGGCCTTCTTGGCAGCGCCGTGTCCTCGGATCCCTCGACGGCAAGCACGGTCTTGCCTTTGCGCTTCCTGTTGCGGTGCCGGCCCTTTGTCGGGGCGGCTGCGTCTTCATCCTGGAGTCGGTTTCTGCACGGCGTCTTCGCCAGGGTACTTCCTCCCCTCTTCAGCTCGAGCGCACCTATCGGCCAGAACATAAAGTTTGGTCACATCTTTGACCTTGTTCATCGCCAGCTCTTCACGCATCTTACGGTTGCGCACATTCTGATGGAATGTGCTGATCACGGCGGCGGGATGAACATCTGGGATGTTGTACTGCACCCGGCTGAACCTCTGTATGTACTTGTGCAGGTTTTCACCTTCCTTCTGGGGGATGATATGCAAATCGCTTGCCTGGCCATGAGCTTGGTGGCCCCCGATGAAGGCGCCGACGAACTCATGGCACTAATCCGACCAAGAAGAAATGGAATCCGCTGGCAAGTGCATCAACCACGACATGACAATGGGTTTGAGCGCCAATGGGATGTAATTGGCAAGCACCTTATCGTCGTGAGCTCCGGTGGCTTGCATCGCGATGGTGTAAATACTGAGGAACTCCGACGGGTGGGTCTTGCCATTGTACTGCTCGCCGACGTCGGGTTTGAACGTGCGGTGGGAGGGCCACTGGAACTGCCGCAGCTCACTGGTAAAAGTTGGGCAACCCACCTTGTAGGGTAGGCCGCCAGAGCCTCCCGGCGCTGGGTAGTCCATGGTGGGCCCCGCCCGCCTACCTGACTGGTGGCGTGCATCGCGTTGGCACTCGATGGTGGTTCGAGCATCTTTATGGGCTCGCTCTCGAAGAACTTGGTGTTGATCGCGGTGGGTCCGTGGGTCGGACGACGCTATGGAGATATTATCACAAGCGTCATCATGATGGACCGGCACCCGCGGTAGCTGACGTGGAGGAGGAGAGTGCACCATGGCCGCAGAACCTCCGATCCTTCCACCAATGGCGTGCGGTGGCTCGATGGAGTACCGGCCTAAGCGCCCGCTGGTTGCGGCTCGTCTTTGTTGGCAATGCCGATGAGGCTCCGGATGGTGGCTCTCCACTCGTAGAGCTGTTCCGCAGTGGGAGGGAAGTCGAGGAGCAACTGCGCACGCGCCAAAGCTTCTGCTGGCGTGGGTGGCGGCGAAAGCTACATGGACCGTGACGTTCTCTGACTTCTAACTACGTTAGAAGGAGCTCTATCACGGCCCTGCGGCTGCGCGTGGTTTTCACCAGCGCCTCGGCGCGTTTGCTGGTCCTCTACGTCCCGTGAGTGAGGCACAAGACTCTTTCCACGGCGGCGCTCGGGGTCACCAGCGTGGTGATGCGGCTTGTCACGCACAACCTGGAAAGAGCGTGTCGTGGGTGCCGACGTAGACATCTTGGACGTCGTCGCGCCGCTGATGGGTGGCACGATGCCGCCTCTGGAGGGCCCGGCTCCGTCTTTGGATTTGGTGGCGTGCGGCCCGTCGTCTCGCGCATGAACGATGCTGCTTGCCAGGCTTTGACTGCCAGAGCGATGTGGGTGTTCGCGGGCCATGCCTCGACTTTCGCCCACGACTGCCTCACCATTCGCCCGCACTGGTACAGGCCGCTCGGCCCCCAATGAACCGATCACCGTGATCGTCTTCTTCTTGGGAGCCATGGCGATGAAGAACTGCTAAACCAACTACTATATCGGATTTTCATAGCCGCGCCCCTGCCTGGCGTGCCAAAGATGTCGGGGGAAACGATAGCTATGGAATCACTGGGATCCCTTCTACGGTTGGCGAGCGCGGGGTTGTGCAAAGAGCGGGTCTGATAGTCAGCACAAAGATCTTTTTACCCAGGTTCGGGCCGCGAGGATGCGTAATACCCTAGACCTGCTTTGGTGTATATATTTGGGTGTTCTTGAGCTCTCGAACTAGCTATGGTGCGTGTCTAGTCCAAAAGATCTGAATCCCTCTCCAGCATGCCTCGGCCTCCTTTTATAGCCAAAAGGGGTCGCCACAGTGGCACACAGGAGGTGGAAAGGTATACAGTGCCCAAGCTTATCGCCTGTCATTACGGGACAAGATGCATTAAATGCGCTCCTTAGGTGTCCCGTTACTTTATCGGGGATGGCAAGGATGCTCGTCCCAGCTGTTGCCACCTCGCCTGGCTCCGACGCGCGTCCGAGCTGATGAGGCGTTGTAGCGCCATGTTGGCTGGCTGCTGGGCTGGCGCAGTGGCAGAGTCTTCATGAAGATCTGCATGCCACCACGCAGGTGCTTGTTGAGTTGACCTGGAGGCCGTGCGTCGCCACGCAGGTGCCTTCCCAGCTGGTTCGGCTGGCAGCTGTATGGGAACAGTGGAGGAGTCTTGGCATACGTGGGCCTGGCCGCGGCCCTGCTGATGTCCTCGACAAGGGTCTTGCCGGGACCCCGGCAAGGGTCTTGCCGTGATGTCGCGGTCGTCCCCGGCAAGGTTCTTGCCACGGGTCTCGCGGATTTCTTCAGCAAGGACCTCGCCGAGGATCATCGTCTTCTGGTCCTCATCTGATCCTGCGCGCTTGTGATTTTCACAAAGATTTGCAGGCCACCATGAAGGTGCCTCCCGAGCCTTGGTTCCAATGTGGTTGACGGTGCTGGAACCCTTGGGCTCAAGGGTGGCGCGCTTCGCTGGCGTTGGGCAAGTTGCCCCAGCAAGGCCCTTGCCGGCGCTGCGGAGGCCGCCCTGGCAAGGGAATTGCCGGGGGAGTCTGCCTCGTCCTCTTGCTCTTTATCTCTTTGTCTTGGCGTTGCTTTGGTTGTCTTGTGCCTTTGCTTCCCTCCTCTGCCCTGCTTAGTGTGGCCGCGGGCGTGGCTCTGACTGCCCGTGCACAAGTAAAGGGGTAAAAAAGGAGAGCCCCTACTTTTGTACACCGACACTATCGTACATCCACGTTCATGGAGACTTCAACCCACGAAGAGTAACGGTTGCGCGAGTCCATGGATGGATCCACCCATGAAGGGTCCACGAAGAAGCAAGCTTGTCTATCCCACCAAGGCCATCGCCCATGAAGGACTTGCCTCACTAGGGTAGATCTTCATGAAGTAGGCGATCTCCTTGCCCGTACAAACTCCTTGGTTCAACTTCACAATCTTGACGGAGGCTCCCAAGTGAAACCTAACCAATCTAGGAGACACCAATCTCCAAAAGGTAATAGATGGTGTGTTGATGATGAACTCCTTGCTCTTGTGCTTCAAATGATAGTCTCCCCAACACTCAACTCTCTCTCATAGATTTGGATATGGTGGAAAGATGATTTGAGTGGAAAGAAACTTGGGGAAGGCTAGAGATCAAGATTTAAGTGGTTGGAATAGAATATCTTGGTCTAACCACATGAGTAGGTGGTTCTCTCTCAAAAAATGAAAAACTAATGCCCACACGTGTGGGAGTTTGCACATCGCTCACACGCCTCCATCACCACTCATTTTGCCACATATGAACAGATGACCTCAGCAGAAATCTTTTTGATTTTCGGCTTAACAATGTTTTATCTCCTAATTAGAAAATCGAATTAAGAATCCTTTTTCACCATTAAATTCGTCTCGACGAGATCTTCAAACCTAGACCCCATGTTGACATGGTTCGGCAAAAAAAATTCCCAAAAGTTACCATGATGTTTACACTGTAGTTGCCATAGTGTTTAAACTATTGTTGCCATGTGGCAATTTTAGTTTGTAGAGCATGGCAATTTTAGTTTTTTTATGATGGCAATTCCAGTACTTTGACCATGAAAATATTTTTTTGTATGAACTATGGAAATTTTAAGTTCATGTATCATGTCAATTTTAGTTTATGGTGCATGGCAAGTCTAGTTTCTTAATTCTTTGTTTTATAATATGTCAAAATTTACTTTTAAATGTAGAAGAAAATAGTTGAAATGGATCGTGGCAACTTTAGTGTAAACATCATGGCAATTCATGTGCAATAGACATGGCAAGTTTTAACCAAAAAAATCGTCAAAATATATTGATATGAGATCTAGTTTCAAAGATCTTGTTACGAGGGATTTAATGGTGAAAACGGATCTTCAATCGGATTTTTCATTTAAGAGATAAAACATTTTGTAAACTGGAAATCCAAAAAGATTCCCACATGCATGCATGTGGTGACATGGAGTAGTCTGTGTGTTATAGGGAATGTGGGCGGGTTTGGCTCTTACCACACGTGTGGGCATTAGCATTGTCCAAAATGAATGTTGTAAGTGTAGGCATGTTCTGATGGCTCTCTCAACGAATGAAGAGTGGGTGGAGGGGTATATATAGCCTCCACACAAAATCTAATCCTTACACACAATTTACCAAACTCGGTGGGACCGAATCAGAGAACTCGGTCAGACCAATTTAGTTCATAATGTGACCGCTAGGCATTTCGGTGGGACCGACATGTCAACTCGGTGGGACCGATTTCATTAGGGTTAGGGCATAACGTAATCTCGGTGAGGCTGATTACACAAACTTCGTGGGACCGATTTTGGTAATAAGCTAACCAGAGAGTTGGTCAGGCAAACTCGGTGGGACCGATTTGCTCATCTCGGTTGGACCGAAACGTTACGAAGGGGAAATAGAGAGTTTGCATTGAGAACTCGGTGGGACCGATCGCTCATCTCGGTTAGACCGAAACATTACGAAGGGAAACAGAGAGTTTGCAATCCCATCTCGGTGAGACCGAGATCCCTATCGGTGAGACCGAAGTGACTAGGGTTTGTGGCAGTGTCTATGTCAAGTGAACTCGGTGGCGCCGGGTAGAAAGTTTCGGTGGGGCCAAGTTTGACTTTTGGTTTGGGACATATGTGGATGTGAGAAAGTGTTTGAGGGCTTTGGAGCATATCACTAAGCATTTTGAGCAAGCAAGTCATTAAGCAACACCTCATCCCCTTTTAATAGTATTGGCTTTCCTATGGACTCAATGTGATCTTGGATCACTAAGAATAAAATGTAGAATCTTGAGCTTTAGAGCTTGAGCCAATCTTTTGTCCTTAGCATTTTGAGGGGTCCACATTCCTAATCCATGCCATGCCAATCATTGAACTTTCCTGAAATATTTATCTTGAAATGGCATTAGTTCAATGAGCTATATGTTGTTAATAATTACCAAAACTACCCAGGGATAGTTGCACTTTCAATCTCCCCCTTTTTGGTAATTGATGACAACATATAGATCAAAGCTTCGACAAATGATCATAAGATTGAAATACATCGTCGCTTTGAGAAGTATGTGATAAGCAAGAGCTCCCCCTAAATTTGTGCATTATTTGAAATTTGCTTTTGAATGCAAATGCACAATCGATTAGGATCATGGGTTACTCTTCCATGTCCCATACATCTTGGTGGAGCGCTCAAAATGATTTAACTTTAAAACATGCACTCGTCACCAAGCAAAGTGAATGATCATATATGGATATAAGAGATAATATCATCCAAGCAAGCATTAAAGTAGCATATGATCAAGCACATGATCAACCAAGTATCTCACACAGACAAGGACATAGGGTATCAAACAAGCACACAATAAAGTTTAACCAAAAGCAAGAGAGACCAAGAAGCAAAACACTCTCTCTCTCGAAGCCGTTGATCTATACATTTTTCTCCCCCCTTTGGCAACAAGTTACCAAAAAGTTCAAAAAATGCATAGTGTTATGCGTCTCTCAGGCTTGATCTTCGGGAGGTGGTGTAGAGAGAACTCCAAGGACGAATGCATCTATTGATGTAGCAAGAGCTGGTGGAGTGGTTGTTGGAGGTGGCACTAAGGCTGTGGCTGATGGGGCACATGAAGTAGCTCTCATATCTGGCACTGGCACTGCAGCATACCTCATTCCTCTAGGCACTCGCTGAAAAGCATCTGTGGTAGCCTTCCCCTTCTTCTCTTCTGCTTCCTCCTGAAGCTGTTCAATTATCGTCTGCATCTCAGTAACCTTCAGATCAAGATCATAAAATTTTGTCTCTATGATCCTTTCCAAGCTCTACTGATTCTGAGTCAGGGTGGCCAAGCCCTGCTCAATCCTCAAAGTGGACGGGATCAGATATGCAAGTTAATCTTGTTTTCTCTTCAAGAACACTAGAGATGCCTCTTCAGCACTTGGCATCTTGGCAGCTTTCTCAGCCTTAGCTTTGGCTCTCTTCTCTTGTGCTTGCACTGATGAAGGTTCATTCTCATTCATCACAACTTTGTTGTCTTCAAATTTAGGATATAGAGGTAAATGCTCCCTGTCCAACAAATAAGTGCCTGTGCCCATCTTTGAGTTGATGAGCACCTGAATATGTGGATCATACCCACAGCTTCTCTTCTGGTCAGCAGTTGTCCTCTTGATTGTCTCTACAATCAGACTCATGACCTTGAACTTTTGAGGGACATAAAACATGTGTAGCAAGTTGATAGAATGTCCTCTGATCATCTTGTGATCTCCTCACTTGGGTAGTAAAGTGTGCCTTAGGATGGTGTTGATGGTAGGCAGACCAGACAACAGATGGTGTACAGATCCAAGCTTGTGTGTCTCCAAAGATTTATCAGGGATCTCTTTGTACATGTTTGCCATAGAGTTGTGGTCTTTCTTCTTCTTGGCATACACATCCAAGTCATCTTCATATTCCTCTGGGGCATTGATCAGCTTAGCCCATTCATCAACAGTTGTTTGGTACCTAGTACCTTCTGACATCCAAACTATCCTCCCATCTGGATAGAAATGAGCAGTGGAGTAGAATTGTAGTATAAGCTCATCATTCCATTTTGTAAGTTTCTGTCCAACAAACTTATCAACTCCACAAGCCTTGAAGATGTCATGTACACTTGGGAAGTGATCTTCATTCTCCTTGATGTATTCCCAGTCAACCCATCTCATGTCACATACCATTGGCTTCTTGTCAAGCAGAATGGTCTCATGGAAATCTTGTTGTTCTTTTGTGTGGAACCTGTAGTCAACTGCAGTACTCCTCCTCACAACATAGGGATCAGACTATCTCCACAATCTCAATCCTGCATATTTCCTGATGTTCATGTCCTCAGCTACTGGATGAGCATCATTGTGGTCTGGAATCTTGGGTTTCAGCTTTCTTAGCACAAGGGCTTCATCATCCTCTTCTTCTACTTCAGGCACTAGGGTCTTGTTCTTCTCTTCAGGAGGAATGTTTCTAGTGCTTCTCTTAGGTGCAGACTTCTGAACTTGAGTTGTTGCTTTGGGAGTAGGTTTAGGCTTTGATGGAGCAGCCCCTGACTTGATTGCATCTCCCATGAGCTTCTGAGCTTTGGGTGCTGGTGCAACATCCTCTTCTTCTTCATCATCACCAGCAGATGGATCTCTCATCATGGAGGGCTTGCCAATGACTCTGGCAATGGTCTTCTTGACCCGCTCCTTCCTCTTCTTGCCATCTCCAGCCTCTTTGGGTTCAAGAGTGAACTCCATTGTCTCCTGAGTAGAGGCTCTGGCCTTAGACATAGGAATCCTTCTTGCTGGAGCCTTCGTGTTCATCCCTGGCTTTGTTGCAGCAGTTGTGCCATACTCTTTCTTCAGCGCCTTCTTCTTTGAAGTAGCTTCATCCTCAGCAGCCACATAGTCCTCATCCTCAGATTCTGATGTTCTCTTCTTCCTGGTCCTGGTGGCTGCCTTGGGCAAGTTGCTAGGTGTGCTTCTACTGCCATCATCATAGCTGCTTGAGGGATCTGAGCCCTCACTCAATTGCACCTGTTCCTCAGATCTGTTTTGACTATCACTTTGGTCAGACATCTTGTCAATCTCACTAACAGCAGACCCTGTGAATAGATATAGATGAGGTAAAGTAGATGAGCATCACAAAGTGCAGAAATTTTGCAAAACAAATGACTTAAAAACTTAGTTTTAGTTCTCCATAGAAAGCATTTCGGAGCTACCAATTTGTTAAACTCGGTGATACCGAAGAAAAGTTTGGAACCTAAACTAGTGAACTCGGTCAGACCGAGTCACAGTTTGGTGGCACCGAGATTGCTAGGGTTTCACAGAGAGTCGAACTCGGTCGCACCGATTTGCAGTTTCCGGTCAGACCAAAAAGTGCATGTGCAATGGCCTAAGCCAAATCGATGAGACCGATTTCTACAACTCAGTCGGTCCGAGATGAGTTTAGCGGAGACCTAACCCTAAATTTTCAAATCAAATCAAACCTAAAGGATGTTTTCAGTGGATGGGTTGTTTGCATACATGGTAAAGATCATGGCAAAGCAATGTGCTATGAATCAGAGTTAAAGGAATAGCACAAAGAGTCGAACCCATACCCTAGTTCGGCGGGAGTTTGCTACGGTGACAAAGGCGGACCAGAAATTCATTGACGGCGAGGGAAGCCAGCGGCGGGAGGTCGCTGGCGGCGAGGAGACAATCCGGAGACCCGAGGAGGCAGAGCAGGATACGCGCGGGCTGAGGGCTTTTGAAGAAATTTCCAAAATCTCACCCGTGGATATATATATTGTTGGAGATATGCCCTAGAGGCAATCATGTATGATGATATTTCCTATGTGTTTATGAATAAAGATAGTCCTTGGACATTATCAATGATGTGTATCAGCAAGTACGTGACTTGTTTGTGGGACTATGCATTGTATGATGACTATCCTAAAAGGTCCCTAGTCGGAAGGGTTGTGTGGACACGCAGCCGATTAGACTATCATATGACACGGTCGATGGCTTGGTCTCACTAGCCATGGAGCATTGGATGCTAACCGGATAAAATGGACTTGGAAAGGTCTGGTCGGATTCGACGTAGTCGGATCCGAGTTGAGATAAGGTCCGAGTCGGACAGACCCAACTATGAGACGCAGCAATATGTCATATGTGAGTCTCTAGTACAACATACGTTCTGTGTCCTAAGACCTGAGCTGACGCATGTACTTGGGATGGTGACAGACTTGCTTTGGGTCGACCAACCGCTACTCCGTGACTGGGTAGTAACAAAGGTAGGTTCGGGTTTGTCTAGTACCATGCTGCGAGACATGGTCGAGCAAGATGGGATTTCCCCTACGATAAGCAGAGATATACTATGGGCCCCTTGTGTGATCCGACAAGGATAAGCATGGCCATGCGACAAGGATTAGGAGATAATCCGGTTTGTGGTCGGTATCACTGGAACGAGAAAGAGGTCGGGATAGCACAAGGATGACAGTCTCGCCTTGAGCCCGACAACATATATCGTGCGGCAAAGGGAACAGAAGTGTGACATGTTGTACATGTTCTCCTAACCAGCTTCATAGTCTGCTTGATGGTCGGCACGCCTTGCTAGAGGCCGCTACCAACCGTGCATGTCGGAGGTGATACGAACTGTGAACAAGCCGACTTGAACCTAAGGGGTCGCACGCTTAAGGGAAGGAACCTATGAGGTCGGTTCATAGGACACTGGTCGGATGTGATTCGAACTGGACTAGGAACATGACCGAGTAGACTTTGGGCTTTAGGGTCCATGCGAGGCCCAAGTGTTGAGCCCGTGACGGATGCCTATATAAGGTGGAGGTGAAGCGCACTTATTTTGTTGATCGCTTTGGCGCTGTGACTAGGGTTTGCATGTGTTGCGAATAGCCACCTCCACTCGCCGCCGACTATGTGATCGGACCTAGCAGTCTGCCGCACCGTGTTCCTCCTGCACGCGCGGATACCGTTAGAGGCGGTGCACTTGTGCAGCTCCAGCGAACTTGTACGTGGATCAGACGACCGGCTGTTCGAGGGAGATCGGACGAGGAGGAGATGATCCACGCGGACGCGCTGCCCCAACTCTTCTTCCGCTGCACGGCACTGCACGTCTAGTGGTAACGATCCATCATCCATCTCCCGTAGCATGTTCTTGGTTGTTCTGCGTGTAGGAAATTTTAATTTGCAGTCGACGCACCCTACCGTAGAACCCAACAGTGGTATCAGAGCCTCTGCTATAGGATTTGGATTCAGATCGTATGCATATTAGATATGTGGAGGCGGCAGATGAGATATGTTGTTGTTTATAAGATCGGCTATGTGCACGGTTGATGTGATCAACTGCACATGGGGATCGTTGAGGCTATGTTTTCTGTCAATTGGGATCGATGAGGTCGTGACACGATCTACCCCTACCGGTCGGTCATCCGCCATCGGGGTTAACAGTGAAACGTAAATCCGAATCGGATTCGCGATGATCGATATGATCAGTCAGATCAGAAAATTCGGCATGAACGGAGTTTAGATGCGATCTGTGATTTCCAAAAACATCGGGCACCGCCGTGTACGTAGCGCCATGTATTTCATACCCGACACACAAACTGGTAGAATGCGATTATATGCATAACTTTGTTTTGCAGGTTTTATGTGAATAGTATGGCTCATGTGTATGTGATGCATGTGTGTAATTTATACGTGGCATGCGTGTCATGTTTGTCAGTCGACAGGAGCCAAAGTGCTATCATTATATTTTATAACGACCTGCGTGTCGACTTGTGACTCTATGTAAAATTCATTACTAGTTGTAGTAGTTGGATAATAGAGATCAGGTTGGTGGCTTGGCGTCCTTGCGTAACAAACAAGATGGAGTTCGTAGATGGTCATCGGAGTCGAAGCCGACCTGGAAGAACGTCCATGAAGGATCCATACTATTTCACAATATGTATTTATTTGTGATTGTTATGCTTCTTTGATTCTATGCATGTTAGAATGGTAGAATGATCCCTCATGAATATCAAGCAAATTGCCATCCCTGATGTTGCACCTTCGGACGTCAAGTACGTCTGGTAGTGGGCTCATAAAATTGAGGTGCTGCCGGATGTCCTTGAACTGAAGGGTTCGTGTCGGACATGGACATGCACTGCATCAGGTTAACTTGACAAGGCTATCAAAACGGTTTTGGGCCTTGTGGCAAATAAGGTTGGGAGCCGGGGTATAAGATACCTTCCCGACCGATAGGAGTCGTATAGAGATACGATTAGCAAGGAGTTGCTTATCGGATAGGTATGTTGGCTAGCAGTGATGCTAAAGCTCACTAGTCGCATGCGCTAGTCGAATCCTGAATCACTGAGAGTTTTCGGAGGGATGCTCACTTCAGTGGGAGTATTTCTGTTTAGGCGAATTACTCTACATAAACACATTGCTTAGTGATTGCATATTTTCTGTTGTAGATCAACGGCACCACCTGCTCAACCCAACTTTGCATTGAAATCAATTCTGGAAAAGGATAAACTGAATGGAACAAACTTTACCACCTGGTATAGAAATCTGAGAATTGTTCTCAGGCATGAGAAAAAGGAACATGTTCTAGAGGATCCACTTCCAGAGGAACCTGCCGATAATGCTAATGCCATAACTAAGAATGCCTACCAGAAACTCATTGATGAATCAACGGAGATCAGCTGTCTGATGCTGGCTTGTATGGAGCCCGATTTGCAACAGCATTTTGAAAATGTTGAGGCTTACGATATGATCGAGAGTCTCAAGAGCATGTTTCAGACACAGGCTAGGACCGAAAGGTTCAACATCTGGCGATCCTTGATGGATTGCAAGCTGAAGGGAGGTGATCCACTGAGCCCGCATGTGATCAAGATGATCGGATATGTGCAAGCTTTGGATCGTTTGGGCTTCCCGCTCTTTGATGAACTGGCTACTGATGTTGTTCTGGGTTCTCTTCCGCCCAGCTATGGGACGTTCATCTCAAACTATCATATGCATGGCATGGATAAGAAGCTCACTGAATTGCATGGGATGCTCAAAGTGGCAGAGCAGGATATTAAGAAAGGCACGCATCAAGTGTTGATGGTGCAGAAATCGGCTAAGTTCAAGAAGAGTTGGTCTAAGAAAAAGGCTAAGGCAAAGGGCACGGAGATGGTAACCTCCACTGTTGTGCCAAATTCTGGACCGGACTTGAAGACCGCTTTCTTTCACTGCAAGGAGACCGGTCACTAGAAGAGGAACTGTAGCAAGTGGCTTGCAGAGCATGGCAAGAAGGCCGGGAATGCTGCTTCAGGCAAAGGTACACTTGTTGCATATGTTATAGACATTTACCTTGCTGACGTACCTAGTAGCTCTTGGGTATTTGATACCGGATCGGTTGTTCATATTTGCAAATCGATGCAGGGGATGGTAAGAACTAGGCATGTGGCACAAGGGGAGATTGACATCAGGGTCGGCAACAAAGCAGGAGTTGTTGCGTTGGAGGTCGGCACGATGCAGCTCCAGCTTCCTTCCGGATTCATTATGGAATTGAATAATTGTTATTACATTCCTGCACTTAGTCGGAACATTATTTCTGCCTCATGTTTGATGAGTCAAGGTTATGAATTCAATTTAAAGGACAATGGTTGTTCAATATTTTTGAATGGTATGTTCCACGGCTATGCACCCATTATTGATGGGCTATTTATATTGAATCTAGAACAGGAACCGGTCTATAAAGTGAATGTCAAGAGGCATAAGCCTAATGAGATAAATCCGACACACTTTGGCATTGCCGGCTTGGACACATTAGTCTGAAACGCATGAAGAAGCTCCATGATGATGGGCTCCTAACTTCGTCCGACTTCGGGTCGTTCGAGACATGTGAATCATGCTTGCTCGGCAAGATGACTAAGTCTCCTTCCGCAAAGAGTTGCGAGAGGGCGTCCGAGCTGTTGGAGCTTATACACAGTGATGTGTGTGGTCCAATGAGCACAACTGCCAGAGGTGGCTATCAGTACTTCGTGACTTTTACCGACGACTTGAGTAGATATGGATATATCTATTTGATGAGGCACAAGTCGGAAACTTTCGAAAAGTTCAAAGAGTTTCAGAATGAGGTTGAGAATCAGCTCGGCAAGACTATAAAGCTTCTGCGATCTAATCGTGGAGGTGAGTACATGAGCCAGGAGTTTGATGATCATCTGAAAAGTCGAGGTATAGTACCTCAGCTCACACCTCTGGGTACGTCATAGAGAAACAGTGTGTCAGAACGGAGGAATAGGACCTTGTTGGACATGGTCCGGTCTATGATGAGCAAATCGGATTTAACCTTGTCATTTTGGGGATACGCTCTAGAAACTGCAGCTTTCACACTTAACATGGTACCATCAAAATCCATAGACAAGACACCACATGAGATGTGGACCGGGAAGAGTCTCGGTTTGTCTTTTCTAAAGATTTGGGGTTGTGAAGCATTTGTCAAGCGACTTATGTCAGACAAGCTTACACCTAAATCGGATAAATGCATATTCGTGGGATATCTGAGGGAAACCTTGGGATATAGCTTCTACAACCAGGAAGAGAACAAAGTGTTTGTTGCTCGGAATGGGGTTTTCCTTGAGAAAGAGTTTCTCAGTCGGGAGGCCAGTGGGAGGACGGTCCGACTCGAAGAAATTCGAGGACCACTCGGGGACGGCTCGGCTGGTGATGAGATCATACCGAAGTCAGTCAGGGAACCCATAGTGGAAGCGACACTGGAACCACGGAGGTCGGAAAGATTGCGCAGAGTGCGCGATGTATTGTTGCTAGAAAGCGACGAGCCGGCCACATATGCGGAAGCAATGGTGAGCCCGGATTTCGAGGCATGGCTGGAGGCCATGAGATCCGAGTTAAAGTCCATGGATGAGAATCAAGTCTGGGACTTGGTTGATCCGCCGCCTGGCGTAATGGCCATTGGATGTGAATGGGTCTTTAAGAAGAAAACCAATGTGGATGGAAATGGTTAGATCCACAAAGCTGGGCTTGTCGCTAAAGTTTATGGACAAGTCACTACGACGAGACTTACTCGCCGCTAGCGATGCTGAAATCGGTGAGGATCATACTAGCTATAGCTGCATATTTCGATTACGAGATATGGCAGATGGATGTCAAAATGGCTTTCCTTCACGGAAATTTAACCGAGGACGTGTATATGATACAGCCCGAGGGTTTTGTCGATCCGACTAGCACTAGTAAGGTATGCAAGCTCAAGAGATCCATTTATGGGTTGAAGCAAGCATCTCGGAGTTGGAACATTCGTTTTGATGAGGTCGTCACTGGTCTTGGTTTCATCAAAAGCGAAGAGGACTCTTGTTTATACAAGAAGTTAAGTGGGAGCTCGATAGTGTTTTTGATCTTGTATGTGGATGACATATTGTTGATCGGGAACAATGTTTCGATGCTAAACTCGGTCAAGGAATCATTGAATGGCAAGTTTTCGATGAAGGACCTTGGTGAGGCAGTCTATATTTTAGGCATTAAGATCTATAGAGATAGATCGAGGAGGATGCTCGTCTTAATCTAGAGCACGTACATAGATAAAGTGTTGAAGCGGTTCAACATGAGTGAGGCGAAGAAAGGGTTCTTGCTGCTCTCACATGGTATAAGGCTAAGCGAGACTCAGAGTCCTTCGACATCTGATGAGCGAAGCAGGATGAGTAGGATTCCGTATGCCTCGGCAATCGGATCCATCATGTATGCCATGATATGTACAAGGCCTGATGTTGCTTTTGCAATAAGCCTAACAAGTAGATACCAGGCCAAGCCAGGTGAGAGTCACTGGGCAGAGGTGAAGACTATTTTGAAGTACCTGAAAAGGACTAAAGAGATGTTCCTAGTTTATGGAGGTGAGGAAGAGCTCGTCGTAAGGGGTTACGTCGATGCTAGTTTCCAAACCGACAGAGATGATTGTCGATCACAGTCCGGATTCATGTATGTCCTGAACGGATGAGCAGTGCACTGGATGAGTTCCAAGCAGGATACGGTGGCTGATTCTACCACAGAAGCCGAATACATTGTGGCTTGTGAAGCTGCAAGGGAAGGTGTTTGGATCCGGCATTTTCTGGATGATCTTGGTATTTTCCCAGTCTCGGTCAAACCGTTGGACCTTTATTGTGATAATTCTGGTGCCATCGCACAAGCCAAGATGCCGAGGAATCACCACAAGGTCAGACATATAGATCAGAAATATCACCTGATACAAAAGATCATAAAGAATGGTGATGTAGAGTTATGCAAGATTCACACGGATGCAAATGTTGCAGATCCGTTGACTAAGCCGCTTCCACAACCCAAGCATGAGGGTCACGTTAGAGCTATGGGCATTTGATGTCTATTTGATTGACTCTAGTGCAAGTGGGAGACTGTTGGAGATATGCCCTAGAGGCAATCATGTATGATGATATTTCCTATGTGTTTATGAATAAAGATAGTCCTTGGACATTATCAATGATGTGTATCAGCAAGTACGTGACTTGTTTGTGGGACTATGCATTGTATGATGACTATCCTAAAAGGTCCCTAGTCGAAAGGGTTGTGTGGACACGCAGCTGATTAGACTAGCATATGACATGGTCGATGGCTTGGTCTCACTAGCCATGGAGCATTGGATGCTAACCGATAATATGGACTTGGAAAGGTCTGGTCGGATTTGACGTAGTCGGATCCGAGTCGAGATAAGGTCCTAGTCGGACAGACCCAACTATGAGACGCAGCGATATGTCATCTGTGAGTTTCTAGTACAACATATGTTTTGTGTCCTAAGACCTGAGCTGACGCATGTACTTGGGATGGTGACAGACTTGCTTTGGGCCGACCAAACGCTACTCCGTGACTGGGGAGTTACAAAGGTAGGTTTCGGGTTTGTCTAGTCCCATGCTGCGAGACATGGTCGAGCAAGATGGGATTTTCCCCTCCGATAAGGAGAGATATACTCTAGGCCCCTCATGTGATCCGTCAAGGATAAGCATGGCCATGCGACAAGGATTATGAGATAATCCAGTTTGTGGTCGGTATCACTGGAACGAGAAAGAGGTCGGGATAGAACAAGGATGACAGTCTCGCCTTGAGCCCGACAACATATATCGTGCGGCAAAGGGAACAGAAGTGTGACATGTTGTACAGGTTTGCCTAACCAGCTTCATAGTCTGCTTGATGGTCGGCACACCTTGCTAGAGGCCGCTACCAACCGTGCAGGTCGGAGGTGATCCGATCTGTGAACAAGCCGACTTGAACCTAAGGGG
Source organism: Triticum aestivum (assembly GCF_018294505.1). Taxonomy (NCBI): domain Eukaryota; kingdom Viridiplantae; phylum Streptophyta; class Magnoliopsida; order Poales; family Poaceae; genus Triticum; species Triticum aestivum. The sequence goes on from NC_057804.1 coordinate 91,750,196, forward strand.
TCGCGCGCTTAAGGGAAGGAACCTACGAGGTCGGTTCGTAGGACACTGGTCGGATGTGATCCGAACTGGACTAGGAACGTGACCGAGTAGACTTTGGGCTTTAGGGTCCATGCGAGGCCCAAGTGTTGAGCCCGCGATGGACGCCTATATAAGGTGGAGGTGCATCGCACTTATTTGGTTGATCACTTCGGTGCTGCGACTAGGATTTGCATGTGTTGCAAATAGCCACCTCCACTCGCCGCCGACTGTGTGATCAGACCTAGCAGTCCGCCGCACGGTGTTCCTCCTGCACGCGCAGATACCGTTAGAGGCGGTGCACTTGCGCCTCTCCGGCGAACTTGTATGTGGATCAGATGACCGGCTGTTCGAGGGAGATCGGGCGAGGAGGAGACGATCCACGCGGATGCGCTGCCCCAACTCTTCTTCCGCTGCACGGCACTGCGCATCTAGTGGTAACGATCCATGATCCATCTCCCGTAGCATGTTCTTGGTTGTTCTGTGCATAGGGAATTTTAATTTGCAGTCGACGCACCCTACCGTAGAACCCAACATATATATCCCGACCCTGTCGGTGTGACCAAGTGGAACAACTCGATGGCACCGAGATGCAGAATCGCAAGCGGTTACTGCAACTCGGTTTGACTGAAGAGTTCAAATTGGTTGCACCAAGATGAAAAACCTAGATCAACTTAGTGATCTCGGTGTGACCGAAGTGGATGACTCACTCATACCGAAATGCACAAAGAGGTTTTGGAAGTTTAAGTCTATGACGAATCGGGGACTCCGAGTGCTCCTCACACAGAGTGGTTCGAATCTGACTTGATCAAACTTTGTGATGTAGCATGAATAGAGTTTGTGACGAGAAAAGCATAGATAGCTAGAGGGAGTTCTTAGGCATTGTTGTCCATCCATTTGGCAAAAGAGAAAATGCCAAACAATCAAAACAACAAATGGATGTCCTCGAATGAGTAAAATATGCATCCAACATGCTCACACAATAAAATGGAAAATGAAATATGTGACAAAGCATGCACAAACACTCTAGCATCTATCAAGCAATTGGCGATGAGTAGGTCATCTATATATGAGTATATTGACTTAGGCGTCAAATGAGAACATTTGATCATAGGTCATACTCATCGTTTAAGCACAAGTAGGGTTACCACTTTTACATAAAGCATTGTTGTGTTCACACCATTAGAGTTGCTTTACCTCAATTGGTCAGAGTAAAGCTCCCCCTAGATGTGATATCCCCCCTAAAAGGGATGAACTAACCTTGGGTTTTGTCGATGATGACTTAATGTAGGTGTTGAAGATGTGGACGCTAAATGTTGATATAGATCATCCGGAGCAATCCATTGGAGTGAGTTGCAGTTTCAATACCTACACAGGTTAGTCCCACAAGGAACAAAAAAGGATATCCATAGACATAGATTCATGTTCACTCATGATGATATCACCTTGTCCCTTGTCTTAACAATAAGAGGGTTTGTGACTCCTTAAACTAGTGCAAGATGTGGAAGTTGTTTGCACTTGTCCTTGCCAAAATGATATGAGTGAAGTATGTTGGTGGAGTCACCCAAAAGAACTCTCTAGTTCTTCTTCTTCGGGATCCACATCATCTTGATGGAAATCCTTGGGGTTGCAGTCGTACTTGACGAAGTAGAATGATGTCTACTATGCAACCTTCTTCTTGTAGACATTGTTGGGCCTCCAAGTGCAGAGGTTTGTAGGACAGTAGCAAATTTCCCTCAAGTGGATGACTTAAGGTTTATTAATCCGTGGGAGGCGTAGGATGAAGATAGTCTCTCTCAAGTAACCCTGCAACCAAATAACAAAGAGTCTCTTGTGTCCCTAACACACCCAATACAATGGTAAATTGTATAGGTGCACTAGTTCGGTGAAGAGATGGTGATACAAGTGCAATATGGATGGTAGATATAGGTTTTTGTAATATGAAAATATAAAAAAAGCAAGGTAACTAATGATAAGAGTGAGCGTAAACGGTATTGCAATGCTAGGAAACAAGGCCTAGGGTTCATACTTTCACTAGTGCAAGTTCTCTCAACAATAATAACATAATTGGGTCATATAACTATCCTTGAACATGCAACAAACAGTCACTCCAACGTCACTAATAGCGGAGAACAAACGAAGAGATTATTGTAGGGTACGAAACCACCTCAAAGTTATCCTTTCGGATCGATCTATTCAAGAGTCTGTAGTAAAATAACACGAAGCTATTCTTTCCGTTTGATCTATCATAGAGTTCATACTAGAATAACACCATAAGACACATATCAACCAAAACCCTAATGTCACCTAGATACTCACCTCAAGTATCCGTGGGTATGATTATATGATATGCATCACACAATCTCAGATTCATCTATTTAAACCAACACAAAGTACTTCAAAGAGTGCCCCAAAGTTTCTACCGGAGAGTCAAGACGAAAACGTGTGCCAACCCCTATGCATAAGTTCACAATGTTATGGAACCCGCAAGTTGATCACAAAAACATACGTCAAGTAGATCACGTGAATTCCCATTGTCACCACAGATAAGCACATGCAAGACATACATCAAGTGTTCTCAAATCCTTAAAGACTCAATCCGATAAGATAACTTCAAAGGGAAAACTCAATCCATTACAAGAGAGTAGAGGGGGAGAAACATCATAAGATCCAACTATAATAGCAGAGCTCGCGATACATCAATATCTTACCAAATCAAGAACACGAGAGAGAGAGAGAGAGAGATCAAACACATAGCTACTGGTACATACCCTCAGCCCCGAGGGTGAACTACTCCCTTCTCATCATGGAGAGCACCGGGATGATGAAGATGGCCACCGGTGAGGGATCCTCCCTCCGGCAGGGTGTCAGAACAGGGTCCCGATTGGTTTTTGGTGGCTAGAGAGGCTTGCAGTGGCGGAGCTCCCGATCTAGGTTATTTTCTGGAGGTTTCAGTATTTATAGGAATTTTTGGCGTAGGTCTCACGTCAAGAAGGTGCCCGAGTCGTCCACGAGGTAGGCCCATGCGCCCGGGGGGTGGGTGCGCCCCCCACCCTTGTGGACAGCCCGGGACTCTTCTGGCCCAACTCTTTTACTCTGGGGTCTTCTTTTGGTCCATAAAGAATTGTCAAAAATTGGCACGTCAATTGGACTCCGTTTGGTATTCCTTTTCTGTAAAACTCAAAAACAAGGAAAAACAGAAACTGGCATTGGGCTCTAGGTTAATAGGTTAGTCCCAAAAATCATATAAAATAGCACATAAATGCATATAAAACATCCTAGAAGGATAATATAATAGCATGAATACTTCATAAATTATAGATACGTTGGAGACGTATCAGCATCCTCAAGCTTAATTCTTGCTCATCCTCGAGTAGGTAAATGATAAAAGAAATAATTTATGAAGTGTGAATGCTAGCAGGTGCACAAGTTTGATCAATGATAATTTCAATCACCTTTTCTAGCATCATTATATGTCATAACAGTAGCTCAACTCATAAAACTTTTCATGATCAAGTAACAAGCTATTCACATGTTAAAGCATAGACCATAAACTTTCTTGAAAACTAACAAACTATGTTCTCAATCATCAAACAATTGCAATTCATCTTATTTTCAGGAAGGGTCTATGTAAGAGCTTTGATTTAGCAAATACCACATACTCAACTATCATATAGTCTTTCATGATTGCTACCACTCAAAGCATATTTTTAGAACAAATAGCATTCATCGAACACAGAGAAAGATAGGGGCTTAATGTTTCGCCTCCCAACCTTTTACCTCAAGGGTAATGTCAACAATAATAATTTATGATCAAATATATTTGAATGGCCATATATGCTTAGTCCTTTCCCCATCACATGATGCTTGCCAACTAAAGAGTAGGTTGGAATGAGAAGGAATACTACTGGCACTTGCATAAAAGTAAAAGACAGACCCGTCGCAGAGGGAAGCAGGGGTTTGGAGAGGTGCCAGAGCTCGAAGCTAAAACAGAGATGAAAATAATTTTGAGAGGTATGCTTTCATTGTCAACATAACGACCAAGAGTTCCCAATATCTTCCATACTAGATACATTATAGGCGGTTCCCAAATAGAAAGATAAAGATTTTACTACCCCTCCACCAACAATCACACTCCACGGCTTGTCCGAAACAACGGGTGCCATCCAACTATCAACAATCCTGGGGGAGTTTTGTTTAAATTATTTGCGATTTTGTTTTTGATCTTTTGATCATAGGACTGGGCATCCCAGTTACCAGCCATTTTCTCATGAATGATGAGCGGAGTCCACTCATTGTGAGAATAACCCACCTAGCATGGAAGATACTGACAGGCCCTAGTCACTACATGAGCGATTTGGGCATACAAAACAGATTATTATTTGAAGGTTTAGAGTTTGGCACATGCTAATTTACTTGGAACGGTAAGTAAATACCGCATATAGGTAGATATGGTGGACACTCATGGAAGAAACTTGGTTCAAGGAATTTGGATGCACAAGCAGTATTCCCGCTTAGTACAGATATTTTGGCTAGCAAAGGATTCTAAATAGCACGCACCACATGTTAGAGGATCCATAACAATATAACTTATACAAATATACCCAAGCATAACTCATTAAGTTGTCTTCCTTGTCCAACTTCAACTAATTTGATCAAGTTTGAAAATAATTAATGGGGATCACAATCATAGAAGATGTCCAAGATAGTATATTTATATGTGAAATCTCTCTTCCTTCAATATTCTTTCATGAATTGTTCAAGTGACCAATACAATGTTTGCTAACCTTCAAAAAAAATTACCACCTCTACTTCTTATATGTGAAGGAATTACCACCCATGGAAAAGGCATATGAAACATATATAATTTCAGATTTATGACATTCAAATCATTCAACCATTTACTCATAGGATATAAGTGAAGCACATGAGTAAATGACAAACTACTCCAAGAAGATACAAGTGAAGATCAATGAGTAGTTAAATAATTATGTAGATATGTGAAGACCCTCTCTCATTTAAGAATTTCAGATCTTGGTATTTTATTCATACATCAAGCAAAACAAAAGAAAATAAAATGACGCTCCAAGCAAAACACATATCATGTGGTGAGTAATAATATAGCTCCAAGTAAAGTTACCGATGAACGAAGACGAAAGAGGGGATGCCATCAGGGGCATCCCCAAGCTTAGCATTTTGGTTGTCCTTGAATATTACCTTGGGGTGCCTTGGGCATCCCCAAGCTTAGGCTCTTTCCACTCTTATTCCATAGTCCATCGAATCTTTACCCAAAACTTGGAAACTTCACAACACAAAACTTAACAGAAAACTCGTAAGCTCTGTTAGTATAAGAAAATAAATCACCACTCAGGTACTGTTGTGAACTCATTCTAAAATCATATTGATGTAATATATACTGTATTACAACTTATCTATGGTTCATACCCTCCGATACTACTCATAGATTCATTAAAATAAGCAAACAACACATAGAAAACAGAATCTGTCAGAAACAGAACAGTCTGTAGTAATATGCTTCAAACGCAAACTTCTGTAACTCAGAAAAATATTCCAAAATAGGATGACCTAGATAATTTGATTATTGATCTAGTTCAATTGGAATCAGTATTGTATCACTTTCTGGTGATTTTTAACAATTGTTTTAGTGAGCAGAAAGTTTCTGTCTTTTTCAGCAAGATCAAATAATTATCATCCAAGAAGATCCTATAGGTCTTATTTGGCACAAACACTAATTAAAACATAAAACCACATCTAAGCAGAGGCTATATTATTTATTTATTACTAAATATGAACAAAAATCAAGGAACAAAAATAAAATTGGGTTGCCTCCCAACAAGCGCTAACATTTAACGCCCCTAGCTAGGCATGGTGATTTCAATGATGATCACCTAAAAGGTAAGAATTGAAACATAAAGAGAGCATTATGAAGAATATGACTAGCACATTTAAGTCTAACCCACTTCATATGCATAGGGATTTTGTGAGCAAACAACTTATGGAAACATGAAACAACTAGCATAGGAAGGTAAAACAAGCAAATCGTTAAGATTTTCAACACATAGAGAGGAAACTTGATATTATTGCAATATTTAGAAGCATATGATCCTCTCTCATAATAATTTTCAATAGCATCATTAATGAATTCAACCATATAACCAGCACATAAACCATTGTTTTCATGATCTACTTGCATAGAAATTTTACTACTCTCCACATAAGCAAAATTCTTCTCATTCAGAATAATAGTGGGAGCAAACTCAAGAAAATAATTATCATGTGAGGCATAATCCAATTGAAAATTAAAATCATGATGACAAGTTTCATGCTTATATTTATTCGTTACCTTCAAGCACTCACCTCCCCGGCAACGGCGCCAGAAAAGAGCTTGATGTCTACTACACAACCTTCTTCTTGTAGACGTTGTTGGGCCTGCAAGTGCACAGGTTTGTAGGACCGTAGCAAATTTCCCTCAAGTGGATGACCTAAGGTTTATCAATCCGTGGGAGGCGTAGGATGAAGATAGTCTCTCTCAAGTAACCCTGTAACCAAATAACAAAGAGTCTCTTGTGTCCCCAACACACCCAATACAATGGTAAATTGTATAGGTGCACTAGTTCGGCGAAGAGATGGAGATACAAGTGCAATATGGATGGTAGATATAGGTTTTTGTAATCTGAAAATATAAAAACAGCAAGGTAACTAATGATAAGAGTGAGCGTAAACGGTATTGCAATGCTAGGAAACAAGGCCTAGGGTTCATACTTTCACTAGTGCAAGTTCTCTCAACAATAATAACATAATTGGATCATATAACTATCCTTCAACATGCAACAAAGAGTCACTCCAAAGTCACTAATAGCGGAGAACAAAGGAAGAGATTATTGTAGGGTACGAAACCACCTCAAAGTTATCCTTTCTGATCGATCTATTCATGAGTCCGTAGTAAAATAACACGAAGCTATTCTTTCCGTTCGATCTATCCTAGAGTTCGTACTAGAATAACACCTTAAGACACATATCAACCAAAACCCTAATGTCACCTCAAGTATCTGTGGGTATGATTATACGATATGCATCACACAATCTCAGATTCATTTATTCAAACCAACACAAAGTACTTCAAAGAGCGCCCCAAAGTTTCTACCGGAGAGTCAAGACGAAAACGTGTGCCAACCCCTATGCATAAGTTCACAATGTTACAGAACCCGCAAGTTGATCACCAAAACATACATCAAGTAGATCACGTGAATATCCCATTGTCACCATAGATAAGCACATGCAAGACATACGTGAAGTGTTCTCAAATCCTTAAAGACTCAATCCGATAAGATAACTTCAAAGGGAAAACTCAATCCATTACAAGAGAGTAGAGGGGGAGAAACATCATAAGATCCTACCATAATAGCAAAGCTCGCGATACATCAAGATCGTGTCGAATCAAGAACACGAGAGAGAGAGAGAGATCAAACACATAGCTACTGGTAGATACCCTCAGCCCCGAGGTTGAACTACTCCCTTCTCATCATGGAGAGCGTCGGGATGATGAAGATGGCCACCGGTGAGGGATCCCCCCTCTGGCAGGGTGCCAGAACAGGGTCCTGATTGACTTTTGGTGGCTACAGAGGCTTGCGGCGGCAGAACTCCCGATCTAGGTTATTTTTTGGAGGTTTCAGTAGTTATAGGAATTTTTGGCATAGGTCTCATGTCAAGAAGGTGCCCGAGTCGTCCACGAGGTAGGCCCATGCGCCCGGGGGGTGGGCGTGCCCCCCACCCTCATGGACGGCCCGGGACTCTTTTGGCCCAACTCTTTTACTCCGGGGTCTTCTTTTGGTCCATAAAAAATCATCAAAAATTGGCACGTCAATTGGACTCCGTTTGGTATTCCTTTTCTATAAAACTCAAAAACAAGGAAAAACAGAAACTGGCACTGGGCTCTAGGTTAATAGGTTAGTCCCAAAAATCATATAAAATAGCATATAATTGCATATAAAACATCCTAGAAGGATAATATAATAGCATGAATTCTTCATAAATTATAGATACGTTGGAGTCGTATCATAGAACTTGATGTAGTCTTGGGAACCCACTTGACCAAGGCCTTGGGAGCTTCTTAAAATGCATCAATCTCCTCTTGAAGCTTATCCTTGCCTTTTTGCTTGTGGTCTTGTGGTGGAAGATCATCTTGATCTTTTGTTCCTTGGAAAGAAGTAGGATCACACTTCTCTTGTTGTGGAACAAACTTTGTCTTGGGGTATTGATCTTCTTCCCACTCAACTCCATTGGCATTGAACTTTCATTCAAAACCAACACCTTGATTCTTCCAGTGTTTTCCTTGCTTGCGTACAATTTCCTCAAATTTCTTACTTCTAGCAAGGCTCTTTTAAACACCTTTCTCTATAATTCCCTTCGATAAGCTACTTTCTTTCTCAACTGTAACTTCGCTAAGAGAATCATTAGTGGAATCAAGAGAACGACTAGAAGCAACAACATTGGATTTAGCATGATTATTGTTACTACTAGAAGAAGAATCTTTCTTAGTCTTGTTGCTAGATTTAACTTGTGGCATGTAAGTAGACAAGAGTAAATGCTTATCAATGTAAGAAGAACTTTTCTTGTGAAGGTCATCAGTGATTGCCTTTAATAACTCGTGCTCTCACTCAAGGTTGAGCTTTTCAAAGCGTAGCTTCTCATGAGTCTTTAAAAGTTCTTGATGATCTTCCAAGGTAGTTTCATGAACTAACTTAAGAGTGTTTACTTCTTTAGTTAAACGCTCAATCTCCTTCTTATCATCATCATTCGTTTTATCTTGATTAGCATGATTAATAGCAAGTTCATCATAGTTTTCTTCACTAGAATTGTCAACAAGTAAATCATCATCTCCTAGCAAATCATCTTCATCACTATTGAAATCAACATACTCAGAGAGTGATACCTTTGGGCCTTTAGCCATGAAGCATCTTCCAATTCTTTCATTTGGTGAGTCAAATATGTCGTAGGAGTTGGTTGACACAAGTGCTAGACTGGCAACACCTTCATATTGAGTATATTCGGAGTCGGAGTGATAACTTCTTTTGAAGTGATGGTCGGAGTCCGAGCCAAATATCCATTCACCAACATGAGCTTGATGTCTTCGTTTTGTGTAGCTCTTTGATGATTTGTCCTTCCTTTCCAAATCCTTGCTTCTCCGAGAGGTTCTTCGTTCATAACGATCATCTCTACTCCTTCTCTCTCTTGGTGGTGATTCTTCTCTCCTATTTCTTCTTTTGGGAGAATCTTCTCTTCTTTTGTAGGGAGCCGTACACTCATTGGAGTAGTGTCCGGGTCTTCCACAATTGTAGCAATTACGCTCTCGACTAGAAGATCTTTTGTCATTGTAGGACCTTGACTTGGAACTTCTTTCCTTGCTTCTACTCTTGTAGAACTTGTTGAAGTTCTTCACCATTAGACTCAATTCTTCATTGAAGGTTCGTTTCTCACTTGATGATGTGGGAGCATCACATGAGGCTTTGTAAGCACCACTTGACTTGTTGTGGAGCTCTTTCTTATCCTTAAGTGACATCTCATGAGCAACAATTCTTCCAATGACTTCCGTAGGCTTGAGATCTTTGTAATTTGGCATCATTTGGATCAATGTGCACACGGTATCATATTTTCCATCCAAGGCTCTTAAGATCTTCTTGATGATGAATCTATCGGTCATCTCTTCATTTCCTAAGCCGGCAATCTCATTTGTGATGAGAGCAACAAGCCTAGAGTACATTTCAGCGACACCTTCACCATCCTTCATTTTGAACTTGTCAAGTTGACTTTGAAGCACATCCAATTTGGATTCCTTGACGGAGTCGGTACCTTCGTGCATATCAATCAAAGTATCCCAAATTTCCTTTACATTCTCAAGACAGCTGATTTTGTTGAATTGTTTGGGGCACAATCCATTGAAGAGGATATCGCAAGCTTGAGCATTGTATTGTAGCATCTTCAACTCTTCCGCGGTAGCTTCATGGTTCGTTCTCTCCCATCAAAGAATTCACCTTGCAAGCCAATACACACAATAGCCCAAACGGCGAGGTTATGTCCAAGAATATGCATTTCCATCTTATGCTTCCAACTAGCAAAATTAGTACCATCAAAGTAAGGACCTCTAAGGTGGTAATTTCCCTCGCTAGATGCCATACTCTCCTAGGTTGTGAAACCAAGGCTATGATCACCAAAAGCTATAGAAGTAAAGGCAAATGGAGATCGTAGCTCTGATACCACTTGTAGGATCGGAAGTTTGTCTATAGGGGGTGATTAGACTACTTGGCCAAATAAAAGTCTAGCCTTTTCCCAATTTTAATTCTTGGCAGATTTTAGCAACTTTGCACAAGTCAAGCAATCAACCTACACATGCAATTCTAAGAGAATAGCATCGGAAAGTAAAACAATTGCACGTGAAGGTAAAGGGAGGAGTTTTAGGGAGCAAACGCAATGTAGACACGGAGATTTTTTATCTGTGGTTCCGATAGGTGGTGCCATCGTACATCCACGTTGATGGAGACTTCAACCCACGAAGGGTAACGGCTGCGCGAGTCCACGGAGGGCTCCACCCACGAAGGGTCCATGAAGAAGCAACCGTGTCTATCCCACCATGGCCATCACCCATGAAGGACTTGCTTCACTAGGGTAGATCTTCACGAAGTAGGTGATCTCCTTGCCCGTACAAACTCCTTGGTTCAACTCCACAATCTTGATGGAGGCTCCCAAGTGACACCTAACCAATCTAGGAGACACCACTCTCCAAAAGGTAATAGATGGTGTGTTGATGATGAACTCCTTGCTCTTGTGCTTCAAATGATAGTCTCCCCAACACTCAACTCTCTCTCACAGATTTGGATATCGTGGAAAGATGATTTGAGTGGAAAGCAACCTGGGGAAGGCTAGAGATCAAGATTTATGTGGTTGGAAATGGAATATATTGTCCCAACACATGAGTAGGTGGTTCTCTCTCAGAAAATGAAGCTGGAAGTGTAGGCATGTTATGATGGCTCTCTCAACGAATGAAGAGTCGGTGGAGGGGTATATATAGCCTCCACACAAAATCTAATCATTACACACAATTTACCAAACTCGGTGGGACCGAATCAGAGAACTCGGTCCGACGGATTTAGTTCATAATGTGACCATTAGGCATTTCAGTGGGACCGGCATGTCCACTTAGTGGGACCGATTTCATTAGGGTTAGGGCATAACGTAATCTCGGTGAGGCCAATTACACAAACTCGGTGGGACCAATTTTGGTAATAAGCTAACCAGAGAGTTGGTCAGGCGAACTCGGTGGGACTGATTCGCTCATCTCGGTTGGACCGAAACGTTATGAAGGGGAAACAGAGAGTTTGCATTGCGAACTCGGTGGGACCAATCGCTCATCTCGGTTAGACCAAAATGTTACGAAGGGAAACAGAGAGTTTGCATTCCCATCTCGGTGAGACCAAGATCCCTATCAGTGAGACTGAAGTGACTAGGGTTTGTGGCAGTGGCTATGTCAAGTGAACTCGGTGGCGCCGGATAGAAAGTTTTGGTGGGTCCGAGTTTGACTTTTGGTTTGGGACATATGTGGATGTGAGAAAGTGGTTGAGGGATTTGGAGCATATTGAGGGAGTCTTGGACTAAGGGGTCCTCGGGCGTCCGGCCCCTTCAATCATCGACAATGACGCTGTCCAAGGAGAAACCTTCCTCCCCGGACAGATCTTCGTGTTCGACGGCTTCATGCTACGGGCCAACTCGTTCAGCCACCTGGAGCAGATCGATAGCTACACCCCTGGCCATCAGGTCAGATTTGGGAGCTTGAATTACGTTGCGGACATCCGTGGAGAGTTGATCTTCGCAGGATTCAAGACCGCAGCGACCGCTCCTGGTCACCTTGACGAACATGACCTAAATCTGTCGTCAAACCGCATCCAGTAGATAGCTCATGTAACCACTCTGGCCTTAGATCCATAGCACACTGTGGCATCCAAGGATTGGAGGCTCAACCCCACCACAGAGGCCACAGATTCCCCGGTGTTGGAGCCGCACATGGACTTAACCTCACACAATACTCGTGTCACTAGAACTCTGGACTCTTCTCTGGTTATAAGTTCCAAACCATGTGAGTCCGCGGATGTCGAACTTGATCGCTTATCGATCTTCGAGTTCAGCGCCGCAGACATCTTCCGGCACTCTCCCTTGGGCGAGGTGCTGAACTCATTAAAGAACTTGTCCTTGGCGGGGGACTCAAAGCCGAACTATGTTCGGTACAAACTAGAGGCTGACAATGGAGCATTTTGCTTCCCACCCGCCACGCACTTCATAGCCACAGTCGAGGATTTAACCGACATGCTTGATTATGACTCCGAAGACATCGACAGTATGGATGACGATGCCGATGAGGAACAAGACCAAAATCCACCATATACTGGACGCTGGACGGTCACTTCTTCGTACGATGTGTACATGGTGGATACACCCAAAACAACCAATGACGATGACAAACAAAATCCAGTCGAGAATAAACCTCCTGAGACACAGCAAAAACGCCAGCGTCCTCGGCGCTGCTCGAAGTCACGTCATTCAAAAGACAACAATGCTGGCACCGGTGAAAATAATACTCCGGACGATGCCGAAAACAATGAAGACCTTGCTGAGTTAACATCCGAACAGGAGGAGCAAGAAAACAGGCAAGCTAGCCCCGACGAACAGGCCAGGCCCAACGACTCGGAGGACGGTAGTTACCGTCCGCTCTCCGAGGATGAGGAAAGCCTCGGAAACGAAGATTTCATCGTGTCGGAGGAACTTCTCGAGCAGGAGCGCTTCAAGCGCCAGCTAATAGCCACAGCAAGGAGCCTGAAAAAGAAATAGCAACAGCTTCAAGCTGACCAAGATCTGCTCGTCGATAGATAGACTGATGTCCTGGCAGCCAAAGAATATGGCCTCAGACGCCCAGCCAAGAGTTACCCGAAGCGAAGGTTGCTACCTCAGTTCGATGAAGAGGCACCAGAGCCCATACTTCCCTCGCGTAATGCGGCGGACCGAACACTACGCGGTCGAGACAGTGTGTCAGACCGACCACCTCGTGGTCGGGATAGAGCGGCAACTCAAGCCGAACAGCAGCCCGCCCTGCCGCCATGAAAAAACAGAGACAAAACAGTTCGGGGTCATACATACGACCTCCGGCAAACCCTGGATAGTAGAGCAGGATATACCCGATCGATCTACGGATCGCGAGGACGTTCCTTGACACGTGATGATGGCTACCTATTCGGACGTGCCAAACCTAGTCACACCCGAGCTGACAACCGCAGATGTACTCCATCGGAGCTACGTTGCGACGCAGCCCGATATAGAGGCGCCGCACACCCTCTTTGCTTCACCGATGAAGTAATGGATCATGAATTCCCTGAAGGGTTCAAACCCGTTAACATTGAATCATACGACAGAACAACCGATCCCGTGGTATGGATTGAGGATTTCATTCTCCACATACACATGACCCGCGGGGATGATCTTCACGCCATCAAATACCTCCCACTAAAACTCAAAGGGCCAGCTCGGCACTGGCTAAACAGCCTGCCTGAAAACTCTATCGACAGCTGGGAGGACTTGGAAGAAGCCTTCCTCGACAACTTCGAGGGTACATATGTACGGCCACCAGACGCCGATGATTTAAGCCACATAGTCCAACAACCCAGAGAGTCAGCCAGGAAATTTTGGACTAGGTTCCTAACCAAAAAGAACCAGATCATCAACTGTCCGGATGCCGAAGCCCTAGCGGCCTTTAAACATAGCATCCACGACGAATGGCTCGCCCACCACCTCGGCCAAGAAAAGCTGAAATCTATAGCAGCCCTCACGGCACTCATGACCCACTTTTGTGCGGGTGAGGACAGCTGGCTAGCTCGTAGTAAAAATACAGCCAGCGAGGCAGCCCCCCCCCCCCCCCCGCCCCCGAGGCCAAAAACAGCAACAGCAAGCTCCGACGCAGCAGACACAAACGCCAAAGCAATGGCGATAACACCGATGACACTACTGTAAAATCCGGATTTAGCAGCTCCAAGTCCGGTCAGCGGAAAAAGTCGTATCAAAGAAACAATCAGGGACCATCTAGCATGGACTGCATACTTGACCGTCCGTGCCAAATTCATGGCACCCCACACAAACCAGCCAATCATACCAACAAAGACTGCTGGGTTTTTAAGCAAGTCGGCAAGTTAAACACCGAGAACAAGGAAAAGGGATCACAGAGCGAGTACGAGGATGAGGAGCCCCTGCAGCCAACTATAGGGGGACAGAAGAATTCCCCCCGCCCCCCCCCCCTCAAGGTCAAAACGGTGAACATGATATATGCTACACACATCCCCAAGAGGGAGCGCAAGCGCGCACTCAGGGACGTCTATGCAATAGAGCCAGTCGCCCCAAAATTCCATCCATGGTCATCATGCCCGATCACTTTTGGCCGTCGGGATCATCCGACCAGTATCCGGCATGGCGGATCAACCGCACTAGTCCTAGACCCAATCATTGATGGATTCCACCTGACGCGAGTCCTCATGGACGGTGGTAGCAGCCTCAATCTGCTCTATCAGGACACAGTATGCAAAATGGGCATTAACCCATCATGGATCAAACCCATAAGGACTACCTTCAAAGGAGTCATACCAGGCGTAGAGGCCCGCTGTATGGGCTCAATCACACTAGAGGTCGTCTTCGGATCTCCAGGCAACTTTCAAAGCGAGGAGTTAATCTTCGATATCGTCCCCTTCCGCAGCGGCTGTCATGCACTGCTTGGATGAACCGCATTTGCTCGATTCAATGTGGTACCTCACTACGCTTATCTCAAGCTTAAGATGCCCGGACCATGTGGCGTCATAACAATCAATGGAAATATGGAACGCTCCCTCCGCACCAAGGAGCATACCACAGCCTTAGCAGCAGAAATACAGCGCGGCCTTTTCTAGCAGAACCTTAGTTCGGCGGCCAAGCCCCCGGAGACCATTCAAAGAGTACGGACTATTCTGTAGCAAGACAACTCGGCTCGTCAAGAGCTTAATTAGCAATTTGGCCTCCGTCCCAGTCTTGATCAAACTGCGGCATTTGTAGCACGCGTACATAACTACACACTCAAAATCCCATGGGCATCGACGGAGGCATAGCTAGCTCGTGATCCACAGTACGGCTCGACCGACCCTGGATTCGCACACCTTCACTTTTCCTTTCGGGTTCTTCTCTTTTCGAGGCTTTTTCTGATAACCCGATCATCGGACACACCAAGGAGGCAAGGAGCTTTGATGTGCAAGGGAATCCCCAGTGGTCTCTGCTAATGATTGCTATACCTGTTTTACATACCCACATGCAGCTCGCTCTTGGTCATGGCATGTTAAATAGCCTCACTTGCTTATCGCATTACTTGTATAAGTACGCCCCAATGTATTAATCACATTACAATGGAAAATAAATGGTATATCGTCAGCTTATTACTTGATTTTTCTTTTTTCCTTACCTTTGTATTTATTACTCATTGCTCCCGTACACTCTGGTATATTTTACTTCACCAGGGGCTTTCGCGCCCCGCAGTACGGCAATAAAGTCCGAACACCTTTTTCAGTACAGTTCGGCACCCCGAACTTATAGCATTATATGCATTGGCTCCGAATCATGTCTTTGGTAAATAGTTGGGTTACCCGGCTCCTGTGCTTACTACCTTACGTTTTGCTATATCGGCTAGGGTAGTAAAGGGAGAACTACTACGATTTTGTCCGGGTTCTTCCAGACGAGCACCTCAGTAGAGAAAGCCGAAAACTAACTGTCATGATGCAGCGAGAGCTGGTCAGCTGTTTAAGAGGTTTCAAATCCTTAGAGATTTTTCTACTTTATGCGAGGAATCGGTTTTTATCCGATCAGGTGCGTATAACGCCCCAAGTTCGGCCTTCCGAATAACAGGGGCTTCGCCAAAATTCTCATTGTCAAACTCCTATGGCTAAGTGAGGGCGATAAAGGTCATATAGTCTGATTGCCCCGTTCGTTGTGCTAAACACCTCCTTTAAGGACCAGAATGTGGAGTAAAGAGTGTTTAGATTTATCCTGAACACCCCCGTACTATCTACATGGGGGCAGAAGCTGACGATTGGCCAACCCTCAGATTTCATAAACGGGCGCACACGACGTAAAATTTTAAAGTCACTAGCATTATATTACATAACATCATTATTTCATATTACAGGACAAGATAATACGAACGTTTTCATGGGAATATAACATCCTTTGCACATTGCTCCGCCACAAGGCGGATCCCTCCAGGATACCATCAAAATATAACTCAGGTCGGCGGTGCTCCTTTCCCTAAGGTGGCCCCCCGGTCATCAGCTTCTTGGCATCCATCTTCGCCCAGTGCATCTTGACGCGGGCAAAGGCCATCTGTGCACCTTCAATACAAACTGACCGCTTTATGACCTCAAGCCGTGGACAGGCACTAACAAGCCGCTTCACAAGTCCAAAGTAGTTGCTGGGTATCGGCACGGCAGGCCATAGTCGGACTATCAGGTCTTCATGGCTAGCTCGGCCGCCTTGTGCAGCTCGACCAGCTGTTTTAGCTGGTCGCTGAAGGGCACCGGATGTTCTGGTCCAAGATATTGAGACCAGAATAGCTTCTCTGTAGAACTCCCTTTTTCGGCTCGATAGAACTCGGCAGCATCTGATACGCTGCATGGCAAATCTATAAACGCCCCTGGAGAGCTCCAAATTCGGGTAAGTAAAAGGAAAGTTTCCTTCACAGAGTTGCTTTGCATAATGAAAGCCTTACCCGCCACGGTCTTCTTGGCCGCCTAGATTTCCTGAAGGACGCTCTAGGCCTCGGCTCGAGCCTCTTGTGCGCTATGGCAGGCCTTCGCAAGTTTGGACGCTTGTGTCTTAGAATCACGCTCCAAGGACTCGTACTTCTTGACGGCGTCCTGGAGCTATTGCTAGACCTCGCTGAACCAGGCCTCGTGCTTCTCGCGTGCTGCGCGCTCCTTGGCCGCTTTGTCCTCGGCCTCGGCTAATGCCTTCTTGAGGGTCGCCACCTCGGTAGTGGCCCCTAATTAAGTTCATGACACTTTAGTCAGCATGAAACATTCATCCTTCCTAAATATACGTGCAGGTTACTGCATACCTTGGCTGTCCTCCAGCTGCTTCTTCATGAGGCCGAACTCTTCTTCGGCCCGCTCCAGGCTCTACTTCAGGCCGAAGACCTCCGCAGTATGAGCGGCAGCAACCAATAGCGACGCCTGCTTATTCACATAGACATCTTATGTTAGACTCCTGCAAAAATTATTTTGATCCTCTGTTCGGCTTTTTCTTTCCGAACACCGAACAGAGCATCAGGGGCTACTGTCTATACTGTGATATTCTTTCTACAATTACGTTACTTACCTCAAAGCCTGTTAAAAGGCTAGCGCAGGCTTCGGTCAGTCCGCTTTTGGTGGACTGAACCTTCTCGATCACCGTACCCATAAGAACACGGTGTTCATCCACAATGGAAGCGCCTCGCAGCGCTTGCAGCAGATTATCTGGTGCCTATGGTTGGACAAAGGTCACCGGCGGAATAGGCACACCTCCTCCTTTCGGGGAAGGCCGTTCGCTGGACTCCGGAGCCGTGTAGGTCTCCGGAATGGTATCCGGCTGGGGTCTGAATGGAAGTTGGCCCCCATCACCAGTCCCCAGTTAGTTTTGTTAGGGTTTGATCCCTAGTATCCACTATGTTCTGAGATTGATGTTGCTATGACTTTGCTATGCTTAATGCTTGTCACTAGGGACCGAGTGCCATGATTTAAGATCTGAACCTATTATGCTTTCATGAATATATGTGAGTTCTTGATCCTATCTTGCAAGTTGTTGAGTGTGGTGCGGTGGCCGTCTGTCGGCGGCGGGGAACCAGATCCGAGGCGGTGAACAACAGCGTAGCAGGAACAGCTCCGGTGCGGTGGACAGTTGCGAGAGTGGAGCGGCAATAGTGAGGCGCAGGATGGCGTGGTCAGAGTGGTTCTGGTACGACGCACGTCGGCGTCGGCCTCGTGGAGGCAGCTCTGCCTTGGCTTCAGCTGATAAGTCCTTGAGGGCGTTGTGGTTGCGGTTGCGTTGGATGACGATGTCGGGGTACCAGCTCCAGCGTGATGGAGGAGGGCGGCGGTGGATTGGCTGCTATGGGGTGGAGGACGGAGGAGGCTGGGGTTTCGCAGCTGGTAGAGAGGGTGTTTTGGCACCCACAGAGTATGAATGGGGAAATAGAGGGAGGCACGGAACTAAGGGGGAACAATGTTTCGGTTTGAGACGTGCTTGTTTGAAATTTGGGGAAAGTTACAAACTTTGCCCCCATCTAAAATTTTGGACATATTGCAGGTTAGGGGTAGGACAGTAATGTCAGGTGTCCCAAATGTGGGCGGGATAGATTTCGGCCGAGCGCATGGGTGTTTAGGCGCCCACGGCGTATGAATGCTTCTCGGAGGCGGTTGAGGCTGGCGTCTTGGTGAAGTTACAAATCTACGCCGGTTTAGACCTTTGGAAATCGGGCCGATAGGCTACAGGGGACAGAGTCAGGACAGTAATTTCCTACCACCAAACATTAGTCTCACGCGGTTTTGGGTGACCACAGGCCTATTTGGCGCTTCGTTCAATATTTGGGAGCAGAAGCATTAACGTTTTTGGTTCTCTTGAATTAAACTTTCAGGATTTGTCAAACTTCACAAATCTTTACTCTTGAAAATCCTAAAGCTATGATTATTTTTGAATGGAGGGGGTACATTTGAATATACATTGTACATGAGTATATATTAAAAAATATGCAACTTACCTCAGTTCATGCATGGTTCCAGATATAATCTCCTTGGTTGCAAAAAAAAAGTTAGATATGCGTATGAATATATATAGCATGTTCAAACTCACAATAAAGATTGATGCCCCCTTTTACATCTGATTTACAAATGCCATTATCTCGGGTTCAAATAGATGAATGCACTTCCTATGAATTCGAATCTTCGAAACCCCCTTTATGTTGAATTCGACATGTATTCTATTTCGTAGCTAGCAATTTGGAATGTATCCATGCAAGTGACAAATGTATAAAGTGCTTCACACTAACAACATGAAGTGTACTAATTAATGTTTATATATGAATTGCAAAAGCATCCATTGCCTGTATTTCAAATCGCTCTCACTCTATGGATCGATAATATGAAATAAACACATGCACATGCTAGAATTCAATAGAGTATGGGTGTCTGATAGACCGATTTTTGTCCATAAGCAATTTGCAAAATTCATGATCTCATCCAAAAATAGTAATGTCATTTATATTTTAATTTAATGCATAGAACCGCCTTTTACATGTAGATGCACTATGCCTCGGCCCGTTCTCACAAACGCGTTATATATCTCTCTATCTAACGCATAAGTGCACACGCTTTATATGCATCGGCATTTCTCTTTCACACATGCTCACAATCTCTCTCAGGGTGTCGGGGTGTCTCACGCACATGCTCTCTTTGTTTCTCTCTCTCTCTCTCTCTTTCTGACTACAATGTACCACTCTTCTCACTAATCTCAGTTGGAAAACACTATTTCTCTCACATGCATATATACACACGCACGGTCTCTACTAGCCCTATATACGCACATATATGTGCATACGTGTCTCCCTCACACACATTATCTTTAGGCCTCTCTCGCACACATTGCCCCCCCCCCCCCCCCGCAGACACACCTCTCTCTTAGTAGTTGGCAGATATGATTTCATCATATCATTCTGTAGGATATCCCTGGCTGTTAGGCTGGATGGTAATACAAGGCAAAGTTTTACCCTAGTTCGGACCATTGAAGTTGAAGAAAGAGCCTACTCCTGGTACTGTATATTAGTGATAGCGGTGTGTACAAAGTACACATGAATACCAGGCATTGTGCGTGTGTATGTATACTATCAACGAACTAGCCCCCAAGCTTCTATAACATACTGGGGGCCTAGGGTTACAAATCATATATAGTCGGCTTATCACCAGTGGGGATAGAGTCCTCCGCGGCTCTGGTAGCTTCGTGTTGTACGCCGAGTCCTCCACATGGGTCTTCGTATAACCCGTCTTGGTCCAACCTATATGTGGCGCACGATGGAACCGACCCATGAGTCTTCATGTTGACCCACCATAAACTAGAAATGATGTGCCCACCACACCACACACACAATCGGCCACTAAGAAAATAAGCATAGACAATAGTACAATGGTATCTAGCTCACGATACGTCTCCATATTTTGTTGATGACACTGACGGACTTTGCATTTGATGCGTGCTCCGTATTTTGTTGACGACACTTACGGTCATTATATTTGTAGCGAAAGCACGATATGGTCACTGGACTTCAGAATAAGCTCGTCATGATCACCACATACATTTTGTCGTGCTAACCAACATGTGGTTGGATGGTTAGGAGGACAGTGGTTTCTCGAGCCCACCAAGGTTAAAGTCCCGGTGCTCGCATTTATCTTGTGTTAATTTCAGTATTTTCCGGCGATGTGCGTTCAGTGGGAGGAGATGTTCCACTCGACTACGAGGCACCTCTGGTGACTTCGTAAAATCTCAAAATCATATATGCTGGCTCACTCTCTCGAAGGTGCTCATAGGGGTAGGGTTCTCGTGTGTGCGCCTATAGTGGTGAGTGCTTGCGCGTATATATGAGCCATTGCGTCTCTACCATGTTAAACAAATACATGTCATGATTATAGGTCACTGGCTCACCCATAAAACTCCGTATTTAGTTGATGACACAATCAATTGACCAGTCAAACATTACACGCGACGCAACTAGTGTTGCACCATTGAGGCGCGTAATCGTGGGGCCCACCTGTCAGCCCGTATATGAAACAAAGAAATGGTAGTTTGAGTCTGTACTGTGTTAATAAAATAGGAGTACATTTTAGGGTGATCATACGGTCACTGGCTCACCATACAGCTCCGTAATTTGTTGATAACACGATCAATTCACCAGTCAAACGGTCCACATTCAGCAGCGCACATTACCATAGGGCCCACCCGTCAGCGCGTATATGAAGGACAGAAATGGTAATAAATTAGTGGTCGGTGGGTATTCGAAGTCGTGAGACCTCTGGTTGGCAGTCGCCGGCGGTTGGGGGCGTTGATTGGGTGGTGGGGTGGGGATCGCCGGAGAAAAAGCTCGGTGCTGGGGGGGGCTAGAGGTATGGCCGGTGTGGCGGCGGACCACGGTGGGGAATGGTTTTGGGGAGGGCGGGGCAGTGTGGCGGCGCGGGCCAGCCGCGGGCGGCGGGGGCTTGCGGTTCGGCCGGTGGTGGCTGGCGGCTCAGGGGGGTGGAGTTCGATGATAAACTGGAGGCCCTTGATTTCGTATCCAATGGCTGGAATATCTAATGACCAGAGATGAAAAAGTCAGTCGACTGACGTGTAGCCTCACCCCGCATGTACACATGCATGCACACATGCAGGCGTGCAACACTAACACATACACATAATGTACACACGCACGCATGCTGGCATGCAACACTGACACGTACACATGCACTCACGAACACACGCGCGTACGCACCCATGCATGCAACATTGAAACGTACCCTTGCACGCATGCAACACCCGCACGCCTGCATGCACACAACACACGACGCAAGACACACGCTCAACCTATACGTGCATGCACCCTTTGTTAAGGACATGGATTGTTACGGGTATTAATCAATCTTATATGTGATAAGCAGAAAATTGATGTTTGAAGTGGTCTTTATGAATCACAACATATCGAATGGGCTATCAACATAGTAGGCTTATCTACATGAAAAAGATGATGTCACACTCAATGAACAATCATCGGTTTATGAAATGCCCGCTTCTGACCGCCCTGGCCCACCAAAGGTTCCTCTGCTGTGTGCTGCTTGTGTTGGGTCACTAACATGCAGGCCATGTACCCAAAGAGCACACACGTCAGTGGAAGAATGGCGCGGTGTCCTAGGTCAGAGTTGAGGGCGCCACTCGCTACATGCCCAGCTAAACACGCCTCCTTGCCGCATTCAAACGCCTCCATGAAACCCACCCGTGTGGAAGCCGAGAAACCCACTCTCGACACACGTCCGTTCATGACCGGGCTGGCATTAAACGCAACACCGGCTGAGCTCCTCTCGTCCGCCGTCTATTTAATCTCCTATTTAAATGAGGCCAAACGTCAGCCAAGAATCGCACACCTCTGCCGCTCCCCTACCTCCTCATTCACCATTTTGTCCACTCTTACAATGGCTTACGAAGAGTAGTTATTTCGCATCCAAGCCGGCTGGGTAGCCCGCCAGATATGAGCTATACAGCTCCCTGATCCACCTCCCTCCCCTCGCCCGATGGAAACAGTTGCCGCCGCAAGCCGGTGCACGGTTCAGCAACTCGCCGCTCCAGGCCAGCTCGACAAGGAGCAGCGCAAAGGCGTCATTGTTGCCGTCCATGCCGCCGCCTCATACTGCGTCTCTTGTTTCTGTGGCCGAGACTCCCATACCGGCGGCCGCGCCATGCAAGCAGTGACAGAAGCTGGGTGCACGGAGAGCAACGAGTCGGTGGCCAGCGCCTCCGCATCCGCCGCCATCATCAAGGAGAAGTAGAACACAGGAGGCCGCCACCGCTTGGGTCCCATGAAGGCCACTGCAGAGGCGACGCCGGCGTACACAGCAGGTGTCTTGTTGGATCCTTTTGTTGCGGGGACCTTCTTCGACCCCGCATGGGCTCCACGGAAGAGGGGAATGTTAGGATGAACTCGAGCTGGTGCCGGCCATGGCAAAGTAGTGGCCGGTGATGAAATCGAACTGGTGCCAGCCACCATCATCTTCGGCATCAGCCAATGATATCAGTTGGGTAGTGGGGAAGCGAGTCGTCCTTTGCGCTGAAGCATATACCTCCGAGGCTCCCGGCAGTCCAGTGATCGTGCTGCCGGACATGAGGAACACAAATCGATCGGTGGGCGACCATTTAGGCCAGGTATTATATACTTGTGCTGTCCAGAACTAGCACCGCATAGTTCATTTGAATGTAATGAAATTCGTCATGTTTGTAAGAAAATCCTGTATTTTATATGATTTTTGGTGTTGTTTATATGAAATATCAGTTTGTCTACGTGTTTGCGTGAATTTCGTCCAGTTGGTTGAGTTGTTGTCATAATGTGTGCGACTACGGTTGGATGGCGTAATTTGTGAGTTGCCAGTCGGTCTGCGGGCGGCTCGGGCGGCGTTATGGGACAAAAAACACAGCTCGTGTGAGCTCATCTCCAATGTGCGCGCTAGAGGATGCATGACAGCATGAGCACCCGAGCCATTCCTCGTTCATCGGTGGCAAAGGCACCGGTGGACAAAAAGGGTCGCCAATATTTTGGCTACCCCGGGAAAGATCCAAACAGCCCCTCCCAACAGATCCAAATCCCTTGTTCGCCGTGGAATTTTGCCATGTGTTGTTTTCATGGACTAGCAAGATGCCCTTGCATTGCATGGAACATCAAGATGCATTTTTTTACAAACTCCCGCATGCATGCAAGGGATAATTAATGTCCTCCTTTGCTAGTACCACGAGGCAAACACCATTAATATTGCATCGATAAGTGTTAGTGGCCTTGTACATCTGCAAATTGTAATTTTGATAGTGGCCCCTTGTATATAAAAATGAAGGGAGAAAGATGAGAGATAAGGTCAGGAGGAGTGGGGCGTGGTGGTGACTGGTGGTCGGACTGGGCGGAGGCATGGAGATGGACGGCGCATTATGTCTAGGTTTGTATCTCTCTCACACACACCCACGTAGGT
Organism: Triticum aestivum; assembly: GCF_018294505.1. NCBI lineage: Eukaryota > Viridiplantae > Streptophyta > Magnoliopsida > Poales > Poaceae > Triticum > Triticum aestivum. The sequence continues at coordinate 91,774,060 of NC_057804.1, forward strand.
GGGGGACGTGCACGAATAGAAGAGGTGCACGCATGGCGCACGTACTCCCGTCTCTTTCCCAACCACACCCACGCGGGTACACGGTGGAGCTCATTACTGGTTGTCCACTTGGTGGAGGGAGGATCGTCTACCACGGGTGAACAAACAAATTGCGACTTGACGTGTTATGTTAAAAAAAGAGGCAAACCATGTGGGGCCTACCTTAGAGGCAAGGGTCTATACACTTGAGTACTTTTGATGTGTCATGTCAACTCGCAGAACGAGGAGAAGCTTGCTTAGTACGCCGTCTCCCCCGCCCACGGGCGCGGTGGCTCGCGGCATGAGGCGAAGCTTGCTTACGAGTAGTAGTAGTAGTAGTAGTAGCAGTAGTAGTAGTACTGTACGCCTTATGCCCGCTCCCTCACCCACACCTGCGGTGGCTCGCAGCATGAGGAGAAAATTTTACTACTCCCTTCATTTACTCCTCGTCCCTACTACGTACCTTGGTTAGAGATATTATCATATTGTTTGGAATATATATGTCCTTTAGTACTCCCTCCATTTACTTATACAAGGCCACTATAAAAAATACATTTTGCATCTATACAAGGCCACAAATAGTAATCGAGACAAAAGTTACTACTCCCTCCTTTCCAGTTTATGGCTCAATTTCAAAATCTCTCCAACCAAGGTAGACGGTGAGTGTTCGAATTAATTTCGTAGTTTGCACAAGTAATTAGTATGCTCGCTTTTCTCAAGAAGTTATGTTTAGCGAGGCATTAATTAGAACAAATGCATTAATGACCACTAAATTTCCATGAACTTCTACATGCATTGGTGAGTTTCCTCTTGACACTACTTGCCTCGGGTGATCTAACGCACCTCGAAATCCAACATGTAATGGTACTACTACTAGTAGTAGAATTGAGACTTATCAAACGGAAAAACGGATGTTTTTTAGATGAGCCCTATAAACCCTAGTGGGTACGTACTCTGTAAAAACAGATTTTTCCAAAACTAAGTCGCTCCCTTTCATGAATTTTGTAGTATACTCCTCCGTCGACGCTCCCTTTCATGAATTCTGTACTTCCTCTCGCTGACATGTCGGAGATATAGCAACCGGGTTGATGTGTCAAGCACCAAATAACAGTGCAGAACAGCAGGGGGACGCACCCCACTCGTACCGGCCCAGTAGTTGTAATGAGCAATGAGACGTCAAATCACAATGCCGCACCTTCCCAGCCGGACGAAGCAACCATTATTTCACACTTCAGTTCGCCATCATCTCAAACCATGTAGTATTGCTTCTGCCTCAAGAGGGACACGCGCATCGCCTTGGTACATCATGACACGTGGGACCGCATGACATGCCATGCTCCCCCGCTGATCGCTCAGTAAAATCACCTCATTTTTACTATACTTCCTCCATATCGGTTTACTACATGGCATGCACGTCGTTCTAGGTTGAGAATTTAACTGGCTATATATGTGATGAACAGTACTCTAGCCTTTTTAAAAAATGTATACTTTTGTATAGTAGTAGTATTGATGGATTGCGCCATGGAGCAAAAACAGAAATTAAAAAAAAGGTGGTACATATAGAGAGCGCTCGTCGCCAAATTATGCATATAGTACTATTAAAAAAGCTAGTACGTGCTTAATTGGGGTGCTAAATTCTATTAAAGAAATACTAGTAGTATGTACATACTGAAGAGTTAAAGTAACGAGAAGAAACATAACATAGTTCTGCTGGGGGCTCAGCACAACACACCCCTCAAATTAAACTAAGCACACCTGAAATTAAACTATGTAACTAATCCGGTAGACACTGCATTAGAACCACCATGAGCAACGATACTGACACCTTACTCACTCGGAGTCCTCATCCACGTCCTCGACTTCGTCCTTGTCCCTCTTCCTCTTGGCCGATACATCTTTGCTTGAACCGCACACTTGGCTCTTGCTCTTCATCCAACCCTTGTAGATATTGAAACAAAGGTAGCCATCCGTTGCAGCGTAGTGGATGTGGTCTATATCTAGTACATTCCGCTGCCATGCATGACGATGAAACGTGTAGTGAGGTTTCTCCAGTTTACGGTACGAAGGATGAACCATGGCTCCTGCCAGGGTCAGCATTGAAGGTTGGCCACCAGAGGGCAGCAGTCGATTCTTCTGGAGGTCGAAGGGGTTGCCTGCAACGAGGCCTATCCGACCCAGGACTTCTTTGTCGTTCGTAAAGTCTATAGTAACAAATTTGACTAGGTTGCTCTCGAGGAAGTTCTTAAAATCCAGGCATTCAACGTCGGCATGGCATATGTGGTAGACCAAGCATAAGTCATGCACGCAAACCTCGATCACGGCGGGCTTCTTCCTCTCTTCGTCCTTTAGATCCTTCTCTCGTCCCAGGACTGTGGTGTACTCAACATCTAGCCCAGCGACCCACTCATCATTTGAGTTTTCGAATGTGCGTCTGAAGCGAGAAAGGCATCCTTTCACCGTCGCGGAAGAACGGGTGTAGATGATGTTGAACTCATCACCGGTGATGGTTCTAACCTTGTACTCACCGCCGACCATGGAGATTTGGGATGCCATGGATTTGGGAGGAGGGTTAGGATTAGTGGAACTGTTGTAATGTGAAAGGACGGAACGACTAGGAGCGAACTGTCGTAGTATTAAAGGATGTGCGGGGACGAGTAGGAGCGAACTGCCAGCGTGCGAACGGCAGGGTAGTGGCTTTCCATTCTCCCATGATACGGGCTTCCGAGAGCCCTTGGATCTGAGATCGAACGGTTGCATGGCGTGATTCTAGACCTATGGGTGAATATCCTATCCTGGAGGGTTATTCTGCAAATTTTCAGCAACTTAGCATGCGACCGTTTGATCTCAGATCCAAGGGATGCCAGCAGCCCGTATCATGGTCGCGCCTACCACGAGCATCGTGTCGCTCGTGCGGTCGCGCCCTTGGAGATTTAACACGGTGTGTTAGGCTATCTGATGTTGGCATGTCATACATAGTCATCACTTAGTCACTCATACTACAACAAGGTTAGCTATAAGCTTGGCTATAAGTGTATTCTTTTTTACTTCTCTCTATCTCTTTCTTCGTACTCCCTCTGTCCCATAATATAAGAACGTTTTTGACACTAGTGTAGTGCCAAAAATGTTCTTATATTATGGGACATAGAGAGTAGTATTTATTGCATTTGCCAAGGAGTGACCTCTTCCAATGAAATGGTGTGCTTATTAGTTTTTTGTTGCTAAGTTTGCTTCATTTAATTAGCTATAGACTCAAAATTGTCTTTTCACCTAGGTATACGCGCTTAGCACCGTTTCTTCTTTGGGTCACCAAACTAGTCTCTCTCTTCTTGATTAACTTGCCACATCAGACTTTATGCCTATGTGGCAAGCTGAGCACCTGTAGGAGCAAGTAAGTACAATAGTGCGCTTTACATGGCATTTTTGCATATGTGGAGAAAAGAGAGGCAAGGAAAAAGTGGAGAAGTGGGCTCTCATGCAAGAACCAGCCTCTACTACATGGTGGAGCATTGGGAGAGGCACCTGTATGGAGGTGGTCAGGAATCAGGAGACTCACGCCGGTCATAGCACCGTAGTTAAAATGATAATGGCAAGTTAAATCACGGGGCCCCACCTGTCCAGCAGTAACTCGCTGTCAAATCACACAGCCCTATGTTTGTAGCAGCCTACTCCCTCATATTCTCGCGTCTCTGTCCAACCGACTAGGCGGAACTGCCCCGCCTACCACGCAGGAAAAGCCCCGCCCTCGACTTTTAAATACAACTACATCTCCTTAAGAATCCAATGATATACTTTTTGTGACATAGTAACTCATATTTAGTTAGTCAAATGGATGACCTAGAACTACGTGCACGCCCTATAAATCGAGACGCCTAAAAATAAAAACCCGAGATGGAGAGGGTAGTTCAGCACGTATCTTTTTAGATCAATATAGTCGGGATTCACCAAGGAGCAAAACCAAGTGGTAGGTTGCTCCTGTTGTGTTGGCGTAGCAACTCAAGCAAGGTCAGTCTGCACACGAAATGGCGACACACTTAACAGGACCCATTTGGCCGACATGTGGCTCATCCACCGTCTTGTTCCACGTGTGATGCACCATATTACAGTTTGAAGCAGCGGTTAGAATTGGAGGCACCCCGGTCGTAGCGCCACAGTAGTAGAAAATGTGCAATGAGGGGTCAAATCACAAAGCCCCACCTTTCCCGCATTAAGCTGGATGGACGAAGCAACCATCATTTCACTCTAGGGCGCAAGAGCATAAAGAAAAGATAAAACAATGATGCGTGCGACAGCTACCTAGGGCACCCTAGGGTAGGGGTCTCCACTATAGATCCTTTTTTTCAAAGCGCCTCCACTACAAATCGGCTTCTCCCTCGTCCTCTTGAAGAAAACCGATGATGAGTGCGGCGGTAGGGTTTGTAGGAGTACTACGGCGTGCGGGGACATGTCATAGTAAACGGATTCGAGTTGACGCCATAAATATGTGTGGGCCGCTTGGTTTTACGGGAACGAGGCAACATGTTTGGTTCAGGGACCAGTGGAGATATAGTACGTACAAAAAATTGTGGACGTAGGTTCGACCGAAAGGCAATGATGCATGGGCCCTGCATTTTGATATACCCTGGGCCGCGTGAAATTTGCTACTCTACTCAAAACTAGTAAGGTACACATGCATTGAACGCATGAGATTTCGAAACCAAATTATGAATAAATACACACTATAGCATGTAAAGCTTTGAGTCATATATGCATGATGTAGATGTTCGTTTAGTTCTTATAGTTCATCTCATTCAAAATCAATTAGTTTTATAAAAATGTTAAGATTCATGGGGTTGTGCATTGTAAAGCATCAAGTAAAAAACAAATAATGGCAATTTATTTAGAAAAAAAATCAATTATGATACAGAAGATTCTAGAACAAAGGAGAAGTGCTTATGTTTTGAGGTTTGTGCATTATGCTCAAGTTCAACCATGGAGTCTTCTAAATTGTACATGTGGCAGATCTGGTGGAATGTTGATGATATCCAACGGCCAGTAATGCTCGGATTTTCCATCTCTGCACTGTCGGATTAGCTTCATCCAGCGACCATCTTTCAAAGTTATTGGCACACTATATAGTTCTTGTGCCATAGTTGCATGTTTTGGACAAAAGCTACTAGTGGGTTGTACTATCTATTTAGGAATAGAATATGTATACATGGAAGTTGTAGGGAAAGAGATGACATGGAGCATCTCAATTCCTATGAGTAGGGATTGGAAAAGAGATGTCATTTGGTTCACATCATAGGAACTTTTCTATTGAATCTAGAGATGACATGTATCTCAATTCCTATGAGGAGGGATTAGAAAACAGATGTAATTTGGTTCATATCATAGGAACTTTTCTATTGAATATACGCTAATGTTTATTTTCCTTTGAAATTAAGGGAGTATAGGAATCCATTCATATGAACCAAGTGGCTCTAAAGCTATAGAAATGATATCATGTTTATTTCCTTTGAAATGTGGAGTATATGAATCTATTCCTATGAACCAATTGGCTCTAAAGGAAAAAAATCCTATAAAAATCATATCATATAGAGTTCCTATGATATTCCTCAACATCAAAGGATGGTTGAAATTGTTGCGGGTGATACGATGGTCTTCCTTTGTAGAATCCTCCCCCATCTTTATAGTTACCTCTCGAAGATGAATGAAATGATATATACAGGGTATTCTACATGTGCAATTTGGTACACGAAAACTCGGTAAAAGTTTGTGAGGTTTGAATTTTCAATAAAGCTATATGCACTGCATTTCGGAACGGAGGGAGCATACGGCAGTTGCTAACACTCACGTGGAAGATTTGTGTGTAGGAAGAGTGGCTGTTCTGTTAAATGACATGGCAAAACTGACACTGTCGGATGCCGATCTAACGGTTCTTACGGCGTTCGTCAGGAAAAGGCTTGTGGCGAACGTTTGTCGGATAATGATTTACGGACACATGCATTGTGTTGATACGTGCCCCCCTCTCTCTCACGCACACGCACCCTCACGAGTCACGACTCTCCCAAGTCCTCTCGTAGACTCGCATGTCGCACCCACCGTCTACCTGCAGGTAGACGTCACGCACATATGTGCTCTTCACACCCTACCCTCAAAACTTCTAAAAAACAAAAGACGTCGCGCACATTTTATTTTAGCTCACATGTCACACACTTATACTATTTCTCTTGCGGCGAACATTCTTTGGGCATAGTATATTGTACTCTCACGAAGAGAAGCGGTGCACGCACGCACTAGTTCTCTCACACCCACTCGCGGGTACACGTAGGAGCGCATTTTTTGAAGCTGGTACAACAAAATCACTCCACTATATATATAAGCAGAAGCCTTAGCGCTAGCTTTACTAGGGTTCCCCTCGTTCACACTCTCATGCTCTCCAGATCTAAGCAAGACATAGGTGGCCACACTCTCTCTCAGCTCGCGGATGGTCACAAATCCGGCCGAACAACCTCGATTGGGGTAGGGGTGTAGGTGCAACGTTCATGCTGTCGGCGGCGGCGAGGGAGGAGACCAACGGCTGCCGCGAGTCCCGATCGGCGGCCGTGCCGTTCTCTCCTTGAGAGCGCTGGCTCGGGAGGGCCTCCAACCCCTTCTTCCTCCCTGCGGTATTGTGGCCAAGATGCGGCCTCCCGACGTTGTCTTTTCCACATGCCGATGACCCTTAGGTATATATTCCTTTGAAACGGAACACCTGCCTTGCTCTACTGCCCCAGCTCCCTTCGTGTGGATCTTTTTCTACTTCCGTCTATTGTTCCAAAGCCACCTAGACTTTTACTATTATTAGAGGTAAAGCTAGTTCATACAGTCGACTCTAAGAGTTGGTTCAAAAAGGGAAGAAAGTGGGAAAGTTGTAGCATGAATCTAGGACTTGGTTCTAAGAGGAAACGAGGGAAAGTAGTAGATACTTGCTACCCAACCGGCCTCTTGGTTGAAAAGACGAAGAAAGCATGGTGGATGGCGAAGGGTGGGGGAAGTGGACCTATCTCTATTGGTGTTCTGGGAACGGGGGTCCCCAGAATTGCCTGCCTGCGGCCTGCGGCGTAGCTCAAGTGGTGGCCCAGTACGGCCCATCTTCACCAACTAAAGCTCAAGACCCTCGCGAGGGGCCAAGCCTCACGGGGTGGACGATGAGAGGCTTCCTCAGGAACGGCCTCACCAGGCAGGCTCGCGAGGAGGCGGAGAGATCAAGGCAAGGGTACCTCGCGAGGTGCTCGTGACGCAAGCCATGACGATCGAGACCAGGCGGGCGTCGGCCTGTGTAGTGTCCTTGTTTCTTCTTTGGTGCAAATGGGGCAAGCACAGGCGCGGAGTACCGAGGCATCAAGCAAAGGTTACCATTTCGGTGCAACGAGAACAAGACTAGCAGAGCCGCAGGACGGAAGTCACCGTGGAGCCCAAGACGGCGTCTTTGCCAGTGCCTTTGGCAGCCGAAGACCAACTTTAGTCAGGATAACTTGTACTAGATGCTCCCCTTCAAAATGGTCGTTGTTGGCGCCCTTCCCGCTCAATATTTGGCAAGAGGACCAGGGCCTCTATATATAGAGATAGCCACCACAGTAGGAGGGGGATCAAATCCTTCTCAGGCAAACCACCACCACAAGAACACCTCTCGCGAGGCTGTTCCTCCCTTGTACTGTTCATCATCAGCCCCCGAGGCAATCCACCACACCACACACTGGAGTAGGATACTACACCACAATGGTGGCCCGAACCAGTATAAATCTTGCGTCCCTTGTGTTGTTCATCGTTTAGCATAGATTCTCAGCGAGGCGTTGGAACGTGGATCGGTAGGGGAAAGATCTTCGTGTGCACCCAGAGTTCGAACCTTAAGGGTTTTGCCGGAACCCGATATCCGACATTTGGCGTGCCAGGTAGGGGTGCGCCGGAGCTCTCTCTTCTGTCGACCCGCTCTTCGTCAACACCGCGCTTCGCCCTCATGGCGAACAACGTGTCGCCTGCTCCGGCTACCGACGCCGGCACTGGGGCCAGGGGGCTCCGAGCCCTGGCCCCCACCTTGCGACAGGTGCAGTGGCCGAACAAGTTCAAGCCAGACATGCCGCCACGCTACGACAGCGCAGCGGATCCGCTAGCTTTCCTGATGGCGTATGAGGAGGTCGTCCTCAAGGCCAGGTGCGACGATAGGTTCATGGCTAACTGGCTTACCATTGCCCTCACCAGCGTCCCGCGCATGTGGCTGCTCCATCTGCCAGCAACTTCGGTGGCCTCTTGGGAGGAGCTGCATAGCCTCTTCCTCGCCCATTATGCTGCGCCGGCCCCCCGGTCGTCGCAGCTCTCCTAGGCGTCTCGCAAGCCCCACCCTCGGGCCGCCACGTCAAGCCCCCTCACGTGCCGCGAAGCTCCTCCGGGTTGGGTGGCACCCAAGGCCGACCTGACCTTCAGCTTGGATGACCACCCCGTCAGCACCGCCTGCTCGGGTGCGCTCTCGATGCTATGCACTCCCACCATCTGCCAGGTGGCCGTCACCAGGACCCTCATCGACGGCGGTGCCGGTCTCAACATGCTCTCGGTGGAGGCCTTCAGCCTCCTCCACGTGCCCCTGGAGCGACTCTGACCCAGCAAGCCCTACTCGGGCGTCGGAGGCAGTTCCACCGGCTCCCTGGGGCAGATCCACCTCCCGGTGACCTTTGGCACCCACAAAAACTTCCGTACCGAGCTCATCGACTTCGACATCGCCCCCATCGGCCTCACGTACAATGCCATCCTCGGCTACCCTGCCTTGTCCTAGTTCATGGCAGCGACTCACCCGGCCTACAACCTCATCAAGATGCCCGGGAGCAGCGGCGTCCTCACCGTAGCTGGAGATACAAAGGATGCTTTGCAGGCGCTCAAGCTCACCTTCAAGGCGGACGCAGTGGCACAGCCCGAAGGCGCCGACACCCTCAAGGCCAAGGGGGCTGCGCCAACCAAGAAGAAGCAGTTGTTCACCCAAGACAAGGCAGAGACTAAGCAGGTACCAGTCGATGAGGATGGATCCTCTGGCGCCACCTTCACCATAGGCGCCAATCTCGGCCCCGAGCAGGAGGAGGCTCTAATAAAATTCTTGTGCATGAACAAGGAGGTGTTCGCATGGGAGCCCAAGCAGCTAGGAGGAGTCCCAAGGCAGGTGATTGAGCACCACCTAAGCGTGTGCCCCAACGTGCGTCCCGTGAAGCAGAAAGCAAGGCGGCAGTCCACCGAGAAGCATGTTGGGGAACGTTGCAGAAAATTAAAAATTTTCCTACGGTTTCACCAAGATCCATCTATGAGTTCATCTAAGCAACGAGTCAAGGGAGTGAGTTTGCATCTACATACCACTTGTAGATCGAGTGCGGAAGCGTTCAAGAGGATGGTGATGAGGGAGTCGTACTCGCCGTGATTCGGATCACCGACGACCAAGTGCTGAACGGACAGCACCTCTGCCTTCCGCAGCTCCTGCTGTGAGTTACCTCGTCCTTTGCCAGTCTCCTCTTATTCCGCAGCTCCTGCTGTGAGTTACAAATATGAGCAACGGCACCGGTATCAAATACCCAGGAGTTACTACGAGTACTGGTTAGGTACACATCAATTACATGTATATCGAATATACCTTTAGTGTTGCCGGCCTTCTTATCCGCTAAGTATTTGGGGCAGTTCTGCTTCCAGTGACCCTTCCCCTTGCAATAAAAGCACTCAGTCTCAGGCTTTGGTCCATTCTTTGACTTCTTCCCGGCAACTGGCTTACCGGGCGCGGCAACCTCCTTGCCGTCCTTCTTGAAGTTCTTCTTACCCTTGCCCTTCTTGAACTTAGTGGTCTTATTGACCATCAACACTTGATGTTCTTTCTTGATTTCAACCTCTGCTGACTTCAGCATAGAAAATACTTCAGGAATGGTCTTTACCATCCCCTGCATATTGTCGTTCATCACAAAGCTCTTGTAGCTTGGTGGGAGCGACTGAAGGATTCTGTCAATGACTGCCTCATCAGGGAGGTTAATATTCAGCTGGGTCATACGGTTGTGCAACCCAGACATCTTAAGTATGTGCTCACTGACAGAACTATTTTCCTCCATCTTACAACTATAGAACTTGTCGGAGATGTCATATCTCTCGACCCGGGCGTGAGCTTGGAAAACTAGTTTCAGCTCTTCGAACATCTCATATGCTCCGTGATGCTCAAAACGCTTTTGGAGCCCCGGTTCTAAGCTGTAAAGCATGCCGCACTGAACGAGGCAATAATCATTAGCATGAGATTGCCAAGCATTCATAATGTCTTGGTTCTCTGGGACGGGAGGGTCACCTAGCGGTCCTTCTAGGACATATTGTTTCCTGGCAGCTATGAGGATGATCCTCAGGTTCCGGACCCAGTCCGTATAGTTGCTGCCATCATCTTTCAGCTTGGTTTTCTCTAGGAACGCGTTGAAGTTCAAGTTGACATGAGCGTTGGCCATTTGATCTACAAGATATATTTGCAAAAGGTTTTAGACTAAGTTTATGATAATTAAGTTCATCTAATCAAATTATTGAATGAACACCCACTCAGATTAGACATCCCTCTAGTCATCTAAGTGTTACACGATCCGAGTCGACTAAGCCGTGTCCGATCATCACATGAGACGGACTAGTAATCGTCGGTGAACATTCTCATGTTGATCGTATCTTCCATACGACTCTTGTTCGACCTTTCGGTCTCCGTGTTCCGAGGCCATGTCTGTACATGCTAGGCTCATCAAGTTAACCCTAAGTGTTTTTGCATGTGTAAAACTGTCTTACACCCGTTGTATGTGAACGTAAGGATCTATCACACCCGATCATCACGTGGTGCTTCGAAACGACGAACTTTAGCAATGGTGCACAGTTAGGGGGAACACTTTCTTGAAATTTGTTATAAGGGATCATCTTATTTACTACCGTCGTCCTAAGTAAACAAGATGCATAAACATAATAAACATCACATGCAATTATATAAAGTAGTGACATGATATGGCCAATATCATATAGCTCCTTTGATCTTCATCTTTGGGGCTCCATGATCATCTTGTCACCAGCATGACACCATGATCTCCACCATCATGATCTCCATCATTGTGTCTTCATGAAGTTGTCACGCCAACGACTACTTCTACTTCTATGACTAACGCGTTTAGCAATAAAGTAAAGTAGTTTACATGGCGTTCTTCGATGACACGTAGGTCATACAAAATAAAGACAACTCGTATGGCTCCTGCCGGTTGTCACACTCATCGACATGCAAGTCGTGATTCCTATTACAAGAACATGATCTCATACATCACAATATATCATTCATCATTCATCACAACTTCTGGCCATATCACATCACATGACAATTGCTGCAAAAACAAGTTAGACGTCCTCTAATTGTTGTTGCATCTTTTACGTGGCTGCAATTGGGTTCTAGCAAGAACGTTTTCTTACCTACAAATAACCACAACGTGATCTTGTCAACTTCTATTTACCCTTCATAAGGACCCTTTTCATCGAATCCGCTCCAACTAAAGTGGGAGAGAGAGACACCCGCCAGCCACCTTATGCAACTAGTGCATGTCAGTCGGTGGAACCGGTCTCACGTAAGCGTACGTGTAAGGTTGGTCCGGGCCGCTTCATCCCACAATACCGCTGAAGCAAGATAAGACTAGTAGCGGCAAGCAAGTTGAAAAGATCCACGCCCACAACAAAATTATGTTCTACTCGTGCAATAGAGAACTACGCATAGACCTAGCTCATGATGCCACTCTTGGGGAACGTTGCAGAAAATTAAAATTTTTCCTACAGTTTCACCAAGATCCATCTATGAGTTCATCTAAGCAACGAGTCAAGGGAGTGAGTTTGCATCTACATACCACTTGTAGATCGAGTGCGTAAGCGTTCAAGAGGATGGTGATGAGGGAGTCGTACTCGCCGTGATTCGGATCACCGACGACCAAGTGCTGAACGGACAGCGCCTCCGCGTTCAACACACGTACGGGACGGACGACGTCTCCTCCGTCTTGATCCAGCAAGGAGAAAGGATAGGTTGAGGAAGGCAGCTCCAACGGCAGCACGACGGCGTGGTGTAGTTGGTGAAGAAGTACTTCGACAGGGCTTCGCCGAGCACGTACGGAGGAGGAGAGGTGTTGGGGAGGGGAGGGGCTGCGCCTTGGCTTGTATATTGCAGCCCTCCCCTCACCCCTCTATATATAGGAGGAGAGGGGCAAGGGGGCCGGCCCTCTAGGGGAAACCCTAGAGGGGGGCGGCGGCCAAAGGGAGAGGGAAAAGGGTGGCTTGCCCCCCAAGCTAGGGGGGCGCCCCCTTTAGGGTTTCCCCTCCCCTTGCCCTAGCCGCATGGGCCTAGGTGGGGAGGCGTGCCCAGCCCACTAGGGGCTGGCTCCCTCTCCCACACAGCCCATGTGGCCCCCCGGGAGGGGTGGCCCCACCCGGTGGACCCCCGGAACCCTTCCGGTGGCCCCGGTACAATACCGGTATGCCACCGAAACTTTCCGGTGTCCGTTTAACCACTTTCCTTATATAAATCTTTAACTCCGGACCATTCCGGAACTCCTCGTGACGTCCGGGATCTCATCCGGGACTCCAGACAACATTCGGTAATCACATACTTGTCTTCCTGATAACCCTAGCGTCACCGAACCTTAAGTGTGTAGACCCTACGGGTTCGGGAGACATGCAGACATGACCGAGACGACCTCAGGTCAATAACCAACAGCGGGATCTGGATTCCCATGTTGGCTCCCACATTCTCCTCGATGTTGTCATCGGATGAACCACGATGTCGAGGATTCGATTAAACCCCGTATGCAATTCCCTTTGTCAATCGGTACGTTACATGCCCGAGACTCGATCGTCGGTATCCCAATACCTCGTTCAGTCTTGTTACCGGCAAGTCACTTTACTCGTACCGCAATGCATGATCCCGTGATCAAACACTTGGTCACTTTGAGCTCATTTTGATGATGCATTACCGAGTGGGCCCAGAGATACCTCTCCGTCATACGGAGTGACAAATCCCAGTCTCAATCCGTGTCAACCCAACAGAGACTTTCGGAGATACCTGTAGTGCACCTTTATAGTCACCCAGTTACGTTGTGACGTTTGGTACACCCAAAGCACTCCTACGGTATCCGGGAGTTACACGATCTCATGGTCTAAGGAAGAGATACTTGACATTGGAAAATCTCTAGCAAACGAACTAACCGATCTTTGTGCTATGCTTAGGATTGGGTCTTGTCCATCACATCATTCTCCTAATGATGTGATCCCGTTATCAACGACATCCAATGTCCATAGCCAGGAAACCATGACTATCTGTTGATCACAACGAGCTAGTCAACTAGAGGCTCACTAGGGACATATTGTGGTCTATGTATTCACACGTGTATTACGATTTCCGGATAATACAGTTATAGCATGAATAAAAGACTATTATCATGAACAAAGAAATATAATAATAACACTTTTATTATAGCCTCTAGGGCATATTTCCAACAGTCTCCCACTTGCACTAGAGTCAATAATCTAGTTACATTGTGATGAATCGAACACCCATAGAGTTCTGGTGTTGATCATGTTTCGCTCGCGAGAGAGGTTTAGTCAACGGATCTGCGACATTCAGATCCGTATGTACTTTGCAAATTTCTATGTCTCCATCTTGAACATTTTCACGGATGGAGTTGAAACGACGCTTGATGTGCCTGGTCTTCTTGTGAAACCTGGGCTCCTTGGCAAGGGCAATAGCTCCAGTGTTGTCACAGAAGAGTTTGATCGGCCCCGACGCATTGGGTATGACTCCTAGGTCGGTGATGAACTCCTTCACCCAAATAGCTTCATGCGCTGCCTCCGAGGCTGCCATGTACTCCGCTTCACATGTAGATCCCGCCACCACGCTCTGCTTGCAGCTGCACCAGCTTACTGCTCCACCATTCAACATATACACGTATTCGGTTTGTGACTTAGAGTCATCCAGATCTGTGTCGAAGCTAGTGTCGATGTAACCCTTTACGACGAGCACTTCGTCACCTCCATAAACGAGAAACATGTCCTTTATCCTTTTCAGGTACTTCAGGATATTCTTGACTGCTGTCCAGTGTTCCTGGCCGGGATTACTTTGGTACCTTCCTACCAAACTTACGGCAAGGTTTACATCAGGTCTGGTACACAGCATGGCATACATAATAGATCCTATGGTTGAAGCATACGGGATGACACTCATCTCTTCTATATCTTTTGCTGTGGTCGGGCATTGAGCCGAGCTCAATCTCACACCTTGCAATATAGGCAAGAACCCATTCTTGGACTGATCCATTTTGAACTTCTTCAAAATTTTATCAAGGTATGTGCTTTGTGAAAGACCTATGAGGTGTCTCGATCTATTTCTATAGATCTTGATGCCTAATATATAAGCAGCTTCTCCAAGGTCCTTCATTGAAAAACACTTATTCAAGTAGGCCTTAATGATGTCCAAGAATTCTATATCATTTCCCATCAGGAGTATGTCATCTACATATAATATGAGAAATGCTACAGAGCTCCCACTCACTTTCTTGTAAACGCAGGCTTCTCCATAAGTCTGTATAAACCCAAACGCTTTGATCATCTCATCAAAGCGAATGTTCCAACTCCGAGATGCTTGCACCAGCCCATAAATGGATCGCTGGAGCTTGCATACTTTGTTAGCGTTCTTAGGATAGACAAAACCTTCCGGCTGCATCGTATACAGTTCTTCCTTAAGATGCCCGTTAAGGAATGCCGTTTTGACGTCCATCTGCCATATCTCATAATCATAGTATGCGGCAATTTCTAACATGATTCGGACGGACTTAAGCTTCGCTACGGGAGAGAAAGTCTCATCATAGTCAATCCCTTGAACTTGCCGATAACCCTTAGCGACAAGTCGAGCTTTATAGATGGTGACATTACCATTCACGTTCGTCTTCTTCTTAAAGATCCATTTGTTTTCTATCTCTCGCTGATCATCGGGCAAGTCAGTCAAAGTCCATACTTTGTTTTCATACATGGATTCTATCTCGGATTTCATGGCTTCTAGCCATTTGTTGGAATCTGGGCCCGCCATCGCTTCTTCATAGTTCGAAGGTTCACCGTTGTCTAACAACATGATTTCCAAGACAGGGTTGCCGTACCACTCTGGTGCGGAACGTGTCCTTGTGGACCTTCGAATTTCAGTAGGAGCTTGATCAGAAGTATCTTGATCATCATCATTAACTTCCTCTCTTGTCGGTGCAGGCACCTCAGAAACATTTCCTTGAGTTGCGCCATTTTCCGGTTCAAGAGGTAATACTTCATCAAGGTCTACTTTCCTCCCACTTACTTCTTTCGAGAGAAACTCTTTTTCCAGAAAGGATCCGTTCTTGGCAACAAAGATCTTGCCTTCGGATCTAAGGTAGAAGGTATACCCAATGGTTTCCTTAGGGTATCCTATGAAGACGCATTTTTCTGACTTGGGTTCGAGCTTTTCAGGTTGAAGTTTCTTGACATAAGCATCGCATCCCCAAACTTTTAGAAACGACAGCTTAGGTTTCTTCCCAAACCATAATTCATACGGTGTCATCTCAACGGATTTAGACGGTGCCCTATTTAAAGTGAATGTAGCTGTCTCTAGAGCGTATCCCCAAAATGATAGCGGTAAATCGGTAAGAGACATCATAGACCGCACCATGTCTAATAGAGTGCAATTACGACGTTCGGACACACCGTTACGCTGAGGTGTTCCAGGCGGCGTGAGTTGTGAAACGATTCCACATTTCCTTAAGTGTGTACCAAATTCGTGACTTAAGTATTCTCCTCCATGATCTGATCATAGGAATTTTATCTTTCGGTCACGTTGATTCTCTACCTCATTCTGAAATTCCTTGAACTTTTCAAAGGTCTCAGACTTGTGTTTCATTAAGTAGACATACCCATATCTACTCAAGTCATCAGTGAGAGTGAGAACATAACGATATCCTCTGCGAGCCTCAACACTCATTGGACCGCACACATCGGTATGTATGATTTCCAATAAGTTGGTTGCTCGCTCCATTGTTCCGGAGAACGGAGTCTTGGTCATCTTGCCCATGAGGCATGGTTCGCATGTGTCAAACGATTCATAATCGAGAGACTCTAAAAGTCCATCAGAATGGAGCTTCTTCATGCGCTTGACACCAATGTGACCAAGGCGGCAGAGCCACAAGTATGTGGGACTATCGTTATCAACTTTACATCTTTTGGTATTCACGCTATGAATATGTGTAGCATTACGCTCGAGATTCATTAAGAATAAACCATTGACCATCGGAGCATGACCATAAAACATATCTCTCATATAAATCGAACAACCATTATTCTCAGACTTAAATGAGTAGCCATCTCGTATTAAACGAGATCCAGATACAATGTTCATGCTCAAACTTGGTACTAAATAACAATTATTAAGGTTCAAAACTAATCCCGTGGGTAAATGTAGAGGTAGCGTGCCGACGGCGATCACATCGACTCTGGAACCATTCCCGACGCGCATCGTCACCTCGTCCTTTGCCAGTCTCCTCTTATTCCGCAGCTCCTGCTGTGAGTTACAAATATGAGCAATGGCACCGGTATCAAATACCCAGGAGTTACTACGAGTACTGGTTAGATACACATCAATTACATGTATATCGAATATACCTTTAGTGTTGCCGGCCTTCTTATCCGCTAAGTATTTGGGGCAGTTCCGCTTCCAGTGACCCTTCCCCTTGCAATAAAAGCACTCAGTCTCAGGCTTGGGTCCATTCTTTGACTTCTTCCCGGCAACTGGCTTACCGGGCGCGGCAACCTCCTTGCCGTCCTTCTTGAAGTTCTTCTTACCCTTGCCCTTCTTGAACTTAGTGGTCTTATTGACCATCAACACTTGATGTTCTTTCTTGATTTCAACCTCTGCTGACTTCAACATAGAAAATACTTCAGGAATGGTCTTTACCATCCCCTGCATATTGTAGTTCATCACAAAGCTCTTGTAGCTTGGTGGGAGCGACTGAAGGATTCTGTCAATGACTGCCTCATCAGGGAGGTTAATATTCAGCTGGGTCATACGGTTGTGCAACCCAGACATCTTGAGTATGTGCTCACTGACAGAACTATTTTCCTCCATCTTACAACTATAGAACTTGTCGGAGATGTCATATCTCTCGACCCGGGCGTGAGCTTGGAAAACTAGTTTCAGCTCTTCGAACATCTCATATGCTCCGTGATGCTCAAAACGCTTTTGGAGCCCCGGTTCTAAGCTGTAAAGCATGCCGCACTGAACGAGGGAGTAATCATCAGCATGAGACTACCAAGCATTCATAATGTCTTGGTTCTCTGGGACGGGAGCGTCACCTAGCGGTCCTTCTAGGACATATTGTTTCCTGGCAGCTATGAGGATGATCCTCAGGTTCCGGACCCAGTCCGTATAGTTGCTACCATCATCTTTCAGCTTGGTTTTCTCTAGGAACGCGTTGAAGTTCAAGTTGACATGAGCGTTGGCCATTTGATCTACAAGATATATTTGCAAAAGATTTTAGACTAAGTTTATGATAATTAAGTTCATCTAATCAAATTATTGAATGAACTCCCACTCAGATTAGACATCCCTCTAGTCATCTAAGTGTTACACGATCCGAGTCGACTAAGCCGTGTCCGATCATCACATGAGACGGACTAGTCATCATCGGTGAACATTCTCATGTTGATCGTATCTTCCATACAACTCGTGTTCGACCTTTCGGTCTCCGTGTTCCGAGGCCATGTCTGTACATGCTAGGCTCGTCAAGTTAACCCTAAGTGTTTTTGCATGTGTAAAACTGTCTTACACCCGTTGTATGTGAACGTAAGGATCTATCACACCCGATCATCACGTGGTGCTTCGAAACGACGAACTTTAGCAACGGTGCACAGTTAGGGGGAACACTTTCTTGAAATTTGTTATAAGGGATCATCTTATTTACTACCGTCGTCCTAAGTAAACAAGATGCATAAACATAATAAACATCACATGCAATTATATAAAGTAGTGACATGATATGGCCAATATCATATAGCTCCTTTGATCTTCATCTTCGGGGCTCCATGATCATCTTGTCACCGGCATGACACCATGATCTCCATCATCATGGTCTCCATCATTGTGTCTTCATGAAGTTGTCACGCCAACGACTACTTCTACTTCTATGACTAACGCGTTTAGCAATAAAGTAAAGTAGTTTACATGGCGTTCTTCGATGACACGCAGGTCATACAAAATAAAGACAACTCCTATGGCTCCTGCCGGTTGTCATACTCATCGACATGCAAGTCGTGATTCCTATTACAAGAACATGATCTCATACATCACAATATATCATTCATCATTCATCACAACTTCTGGCCATATCACATCACATGACAATTGCTGCAAAAACAAGTTAGACGTCCTCTAATTGTTGCTGCATCTTTTACGTGGCTGCAATTGGGTTCTAGCAAGAACGTTTTCTTACCTACGAATAACCACGACGTGATCTTGTCAACTTCTATTTACCCTTCATAAGGACCCTTTTCATCGAATCCGCTCCAACTAAAGTGGGAGAGACAGACACCCGCCAGCCACCTTATGCAACTAGTGCATGTCAGTCGGTGGAACCGGTCTCACGTAAGCGTACGTGTAAGGTTGGTCCGGGCCGCTTCATCCCACAATACCACTGAAGCAAGATAAGACTAGTAGCGGCAAGCAAGTTGAAAAGATCCACGCCCACAACAAAATTGTGTTCTACTCGTGCAATAGAGAACTACGCATAGACCTAGCTCATGATGCCACTGTTGGGGAACGTTGCAGAAAATTAAAATTTTTCCTACGGTTTCACCAAGATCCATCTATGAGTTCATCTAAGCAACGAGTCAAGGGAGTGAGTTTGCATCTACATACCACTTGTAGATCGAGTGCGGAAGCGTTCAAGAGGATGGTGTTGAGTGAGTCGTACTCGCCGTGATTCGGATCACCGACGACCAAGTGCTGAACGGACAGCACCTCCGCGTTCAACACACGTACGGGACGGACGACGTCTCCTCCGTCTTGATCCAGCAAGGAGGAAGGAGAGGTTGAGGAAGGCAGCTCCAACGGCAGCACGACGGCGTGGTGTAGTTGGTGCAGAAGTACTCCGACAGGGCTTCGCCGAGCACGTACGGAGGAGGAGAGGTGTTGGGGAGGGGAGGGGCTGCGCCTTGGCTTGTATATTGCAGCCCTCCCCTCACCCCTCTATATATAGGAGGAGAGGGGCAAGGGGGCCGGCCCTCTAGGGGAAACCCTAGAGGGGGGCGGCGGCCAAAGGGAGAGGGAAAAGGGTGGCTTGTCCCCCAAGCTAGGGGGGCGCCCCCTTTAGGGTTTCCCCTCCCCTTGCCCTAGCTGCATGGGCCTAGGTGGGGAGGCGCGCCCAGCCCACTAGGGGCTGGCTCCCTCTCCAACACAGCCCATGTGGCCCCCCGGGAGGGGTGGCCCCACCCGGTGGACCCCCGGAACCCTTCCGGTGGCCCCGGTACAATACCGGTATGCCACCGAAACTTTCCGGTGTCCGTTTAACCACTTTCCTTATATAAATCTTTACCTCCGGACCATTCCGGAACTCCTCGTGATGTCCGGGATCTCATCCGGGACTCCGAACAACATTCGGTAATCACATACTTGTTTTCCTGATAACCCTAGCGTCACCGAACCTTAAGTGTGTAGACCCTACGGGTTCGGGAGACATGCAGACATGACCGAGACGACCTTAGGTCAATAACCAACAGCGGGATCTGGATACCCATGTTGGCTCCCACATGCTCCTCGATGTTGTCATCGGATGAACCACGATGTCGAGGATTCGATCAAACCCCGTATGCAATTCCCTTTGTCAATCGGTACGTTACATGCCCGAGACTCGATCGTTGGTATCCCAATACCTCGTTCAGTCTCGTTACCGGCAAGTCACTTTACTCGTACCGCAATGCATGATCCCGTGATCAAACACTTGGTCACTTTGAGCTCATTTTGATGATGCATTATCGAGTGGGCCCAGAGATACCTCTCCGTCATACGGAGTGACAAATCCCAGTCTCGATCCGTGTCAACCCAACAGAGACTTTCGGAGATACCTGTAGTGCACCTTTATAGTCACCCAGTTACGTTGTGACGTTTGGTACACCCAAAGCACTCCTACGGTATCCGGGAGTTACACGATCTCATCGTCTAAGGAAGAGATACTTGACATTGGAAAAGCTCTAGCAAACGAACTAACCGATCTTTGTGCTATGCTTAGGATTGGGTCTTGTCCATCACATCATTCTCCTAATGATGTGATCCCGTTATCAACGACATCCAATGTCCATAGCCAGGAAACCATGACTATCTGTTGATCACAACGAGCTAGTCAACTAGGGGCTCACTAGGGACATATTGTGGTCTATGTATTCACACGTGTATTACGATTTCCGGATAATACAGTTATAGCATGAATAAAAGACTATTATCATGAACAAAGAAATATAATAATAACACTTTTATTATTGCCTCTAGGGCATATTTCCAACAAAGCATGCCTTCATCATCCAGGAAACCCGCAAGCTAGAAGCTGCGGGAGTCATTTGCGAGGTTCGCTATCCGGCATGGCTGGCCAACCCTGTTGTTGTGCAGAAGAAGGGAGGAAAAGAGCGCATGTTGTCGACTTCACCAACCTCAACAAGGCCTGCCCCCAAGATCCGTTCCCGCTCCCCCGCATCGATCAAATTGTCGACTCCACCGCTGAGTGCGACCTGTTGTGCTTCCTGGATGCCTTCTTGGGCTATCACCAGATCAAGATGGCGCTAGAAGATGTGGAGAAAATGGCTTTCCTGACCCCGTGCAGAGTGTACTGCTACACCTGCATGCCGTTTGGATTGAGCAACGCAGGCGCAACCTTTCAGCGGATGATGCATATCGCCTTGGGCTGGCAGCTCGGGAGAAACGCCGAAGCCTATGTCGACGACATCGTGGTGAAGTCTCGGGAAGCCAAGACCCTGATACAGGACCTGGAAGAAACCTTCACGAGCCTTCGTGAAGTGGACCTACGACTCAACCCGGAGAAGTGCGTGTTTGGACCTGCGACTCAACCCGGAGAAGTGCGTGTTTGGTGTTCCTTCTAGCAAGCTTCTGGGCTTCCTCGTGTGCCACAGAGGTATCGAGGCTAACCCAAAGAAGGTCAAGGCAATCGACGACATGAGTCCGCCACAAACTCTCAGGGAAATGCAGAAACTCACCAGGTGAGTAACCGCGCTAGGACGCTTCATCTCCAAGCTGGGGGAACGAGCCCTGCCTTTCTTGAAGCTGATGAAGAAGAAGGGTCCGTTTGAATGGACCCAAGAGGTTGACAAAACGTTCCAAGATCTCAAGATGTACCTGACCAGCCCTCCGGTGATGGTGGCTCCACACCCTCAAGAGCCCTTGGTGCTTTACCTCGCCGCCACACCCTACTCCGCCGGCGCAGCTCTGGTGGCGGTTCGGGAGGAGCGTCAGGTGAAGGCCGCACCTGCTACAACCCTGACCGCAGCAGCTCAGGGCCAAGAAGGCCTCGCGAGGGCCACGACCTTGGCAAATGGGAATCAGCCTCAACAGGAAGATGCCCCCAGGGATGAAGGGACCTCGCCAAGCAATCAGGAGTCGGGGGCTCGAACGCCTCAAGAGGCGCTCAACTCTCCGGAGGGTGCAGGCTCAATCGGCGCGCCCACTCTCATCGAGCATCCTGTGTATTTTGTCAGCACAGTGATGCGGGATGCAAGGGCATGGTACCCCATGCCCCAAAATCTCTTGCTCACGCTATTGATGGCCTCTCGGAAGCTGTGGCACTACTTCCAAGGTCACCCCATCAAGGTTGTCTCAGCCTACCCATTGGAGAGGGTGCTTAGGAGTCCTAACTCCGTAGGAAGGGTCGCTGAATGGAACATCGAGCTGCAAGCATTCCAGTTGGAATTCAGCATGACCAGAGTCGTCAAGGGGGCCGCACTTGTGGATTTTGTTGCGGAATGGACAGAGGCACCAGGGCTCGAAGCAAGAGAAGATCGGTCGCTTTCCCCGGGAAGCGAGGCACTAGACGACTGGGTTATGCACTTCGATGGAGCATTCTCGCGACATGGCGCAGGGGCAGGCGCAGTGCTTATATCCCCCACTCCGGATAAGCTCTACTACGCCATGCAGCTCTGTTTCCAGCAGGGCGAGAAGGTTTCCAACAACATAGCGGAATATGAGGGCCTTATAGCAGGCTTAAAGGCCGCGGCCGCACTGGGAGTGAAGCACCTCGTCAACAAAGGGTACTCACAGCTCCTCGTCAACTTCTCCAACAAAGTATACAAGCCCAAGGACGAGCACATGGAGGCGTATCTCGCGGAAGTGCGCAAGATGGAGAAGCAATTTTTGGGGCTAGAGCTGCAGCACGTGCCTCGCGGCACCAATCAAGAGGCTGATGACATCGCCAAGAGGGCATCAAGGCGGCTGCCTCAGGAGCCTGGTGTTTTCGAGGAACGACTCTTCAAGCCCTCAGCAGTACCGTTGCTATCGAGCACAATGCAACCTCGGGAGGAGCTCCCTCAACCGCCTGCCTCAAGGGCCCCGGCCTGTGGCCCGACCTCAGGAGCGCGCTTGCTCCTGGCGCTGGAGCCTCAGGAAGGATGCTGGGCTGCAGAGCTCAAAAATTACCTGATGCAAGGGACTATACCAGAGAAAGAAGAGGACGCGGAACGCATGGCTCAGCAGGCCATGGCCTACTGCATCTAAGACGGAGAGCTCTACCAGAAGCGACCCAACGGTGTTTCCCTGCTTTGCATCTCCAGAGAACAGGGGAAGGAGTTGCTGGCAGACATTCACGATGGAGACTGTGGGCACCACTCGTCATCATGGACCCTCGTCGGCAAGGCGTTTCGCAGCAGTTTTTATTGGCCTACGATGCTCAACGACGCAATCGAGCTGGTGAAGGCTTGTGAAGCCTGTCAATTCCACGCCAAGAAGATTCATCAGCCAGCCCAGGGCCTGCAGACCATTCCACTCTCATGGTAGTTCGCGATCTGGGGGCTGGACATTTTGGGCCCATTTCCTCGGGCGCCAGGGGGCTATCGCTACCTCTACGTCGCCATTGACAAGTTCACCAAGTGGGCGGAGATGGAAGCTGTCCGCACCATCCCAGCTGGTTCTGCAGTCAAGTTCATCAAGCGCCTCGTGAGCCGATTCGGGCTTCCTAATTGCATCATCACTGACAACAGTTCGCAGTTCACTAGCAATCTCTTCAAAACATATTGGGTAACCTTGGAACGCAGCTATGCTACGCTTTGGTGGCACACCCTCAGAGCAACGGCCAGGCTAAACGCGCCAACGCCGAGGTCCTGAAAGGCCTCAAAACCAGGACCTTCAAGAAGAAGCTGGAGGCCTGCGACAGGGGCTGGTACGACGAGCTCCAGTCCGTGCTATGGTCCATCCGCACTACCGCCACCAAGTCAACCGGCGAAACCCCGTTCTTCCTTGTTTACAGAGCTGAGGCGGTCCTCCCTCACGAGGTCAGGCGTCACTCCGCGTGGGTCCTGGTGTTTGACGAGGCGCAGCAGGACACCATGCGGGGGATGGACCTCCTGCTGGGGGGGAACACCGTCGGGAGGCCGCACTTCGAGCGGCAAGATACCAGTAGGCGTTGTGGCGGTACCACTACCGCAACAGCCGCCCCAGGACTCTCGAGGTAGGTGACCTCGTGCTCAGGAGGGTGCTCTCCAGGGAAGGATTGCACAAGCTCTCGCTCATGTGGAAGGGCCCGTTCAAGGTTGTTCATGTTTCCAGACCTGGCGCTGCGCGCTTGGAGACCCAGGAGGGGGTGCCCATCCTGAACGCGTGGAACATTCAGCACCTCCGAAGATTCTACCCTTGAAGTAACGCCCAGTTCCTGTAAAGAAGGCCCGGCGCCTGTGAAGAAGGGCCCAATGCCTGCGAATCTCATCGCCCCAAGAAAAGGCTCGGTGCCTGTGAAGAAGGCCAATGCCTGTGAAGCTCGCCGCCCGTGACACTCTCACGTAATAATGAGTTGGGGTTGTACACACCCCGGAGTCTCCGGAGTGCCGCCCTTGGGCCTCGGGGGCTCCCGCCCATGCCCAGTGGCAGCACTTAGCTCCGCGCTAGTGATAAGACGCCGAAGACTAGACTAGGTGCCGGACGAGGCTTTTCATTTGCTTTCTGCAGTTGGCTTGTTCCCCTTTTGTTCGAAGCTTTGTTGGAGTTGCTTTTAGTGTTGTTTGCCGTCCCCAGCTCGTGATCCTTTGCCTTTGTTTTTCGCTTGACTCATCCTCTCTTTTGCAAGCCTCGCGAGGGGGCTGCGTGGGCACCCTCGCGAGTGCCTTCTTGCCTAATTTCGTGAGGCTTCCTCCCTTAAGTTCACAGCGGGAGCACCCCTCCTGGTCCATGCCCCACGGGCATCGCAACAAGAACACAGACCAGAGCCGGTTACCCTCACGACAAAGGCTAGAAAGCTATCCTCCCAGCTAAACTTTGCAGACTTCAAGATGCCCGGCAAGGCCCCAAGAAGGTACCTCACGAGGCGAAAATGGCGGCGAGCCCCTGAAGCTAAGTTGTTCCTACGCGCAAGCACGTAGTCTCGACACCACAACACAGCATGGGAATAATAGAAATAGCATAATAATTAAGGGCAATAGTCCAGCACACCCCCTCGGGGCCCCATACTTCTCTCTTTCTAAGCAGGAAAAGGAGATAAACAAAACAAACGTGGTGTGCCCAGCGACGGCTAATGAGGAAGGATTCGCACCGCCCTCCTGAGCTCAATCAGACTCCTCCTCATGCTTCACCGAGGCACGACGGCAAGATGACCTGATGCCACCCTCGAGGCGCGTGCGTTGGCACGGTGGATCACGGCCACCACTAGAAGAGCTGCCACCGGAGGGGAAGCCGCTAAAGCTTGGCGAGCTACGAGTGCCTCCGGTAGCGGGCTCTGCTTCGTCTTCGTGGTGGCCGTCGCCAAGTCCTAGCACTTGGTCGCCGTCGTCGTCTTTAGGGCAGCACCCGGCACGGCGGCCGTCTTCTCCGAAAACCCTCATGTAGAGGGTCGCGTCACCATCAAACTTGAAGTGTAGGGTGCACCACCGGCTCATGCTGCGCGCGCTGGCAAACTTCTGTCGGCCGCGGGCCAAGGCCACGTTCCCGGCAACTGAGATCTCCAATGAGACCCAAGAAGCCCTGCTGCAGTAGCCGTCCGTTTGGAGCCAGAGGCCGCCAGGAGCGCCAGCCGGAATTTCGCCGGCGAAGAAGCGGGGAAGCTGGAGCCAGCTACCGGTCGGGTCCGCCGACCACACGACGAACTCCGGCAACACGTCGGCCGAGTGGAAGCGCGGCCTGGGAGGCCGTGCAGCCATGATGCGCCTTCCCTCACCCACCGGGCAGCCGTCACCGCGCGAGGGGTCACCGCTGCAACCACGAGGAGCCACCGCAGGGGTCGCGGGGTGCTTGCAGGGGCGACCTCGACCACGCTTGGGCGGAGGGGAGTAAGGCCCTTCCGGACGAGCCTTTCCCTTCTCCGCAACCGAGAACCTCTTCGGCGGCGCCATAGGACACGGCAGGCGGCTGGAGCAGGGAGAAACAAGAAGCAACCGAAAGGAGGGATATGTGTAGCGGGCGCCTGCCCCCCCCCCCCCCCGTGCATTTATAAGCCGAGGGAGGCCAACCGCTGGCCTCAATGATTGCAGGTAATCATGACTCATTTCTGCAATTGCCAAGGCAACATGGGGAAGCGGAGACGCCCACGTCCAATCAACCGCCATGCGGCGACCAAGGTCGCAGGCTGTTGGGGCCCGTGGCGCTCCGCACTTGCCCCTTCGCTTCTCTTCTAAGCCAAGTCCGAGCGCGCCTTTGGCCCGGGGGCTACTGTCGGTGTTCTGGGAACGGGGGTCCCCAGACTTGCCTGCCTGCGGCCTACGGCGTGGCTCAAGTGGTGGCTCAGTACGGCCCATCTTCACCAACTCAAGCTCAAGACCCTCGCGAGGGGCCAAGCCTCGCGGGGCGGACGACGAGAGGCTTCCTCAGGAACAGCCTCACCAAGTAGGCTCACGAGGAGGCAGAGAGATCGGGGCAAGGGTACCTCGCGAGGTGCTCATGACACAGCCATGACGATCGAGACCAGGCGGGCGGCAGCCTGTGTAGTGTCCTTGTTTCCTCTTTGGTGCAAAGGGGGCAAGCACAGGCGTGGAGTACCCAGGCATCAAGCAAAGGTTACCATTTCGGTGCAACGAGACCAAGACTAGTAGAGTGGCAGGACGGAGGTCATTGTGGAGCCCAAGACAGCGTCATCGCCAATTCCTTTGGCAGCCGAAGACCAACTTTAGTCAGGATAATTTGTACTAGATGTTCCCCTTTAAAATGGCCGTTGTTGGCGCCCTTCCCACTCAATATTTGGGAAGAGGACCAGGGCCTCTATATATATAGATAGCCACCACAGTAGGAGGGGGATTGAATCCTTCTCAGGCAAACCACCACCACAAGAACACCTCTCGTGAGGCTGTTCCTCCCTTGTACTGTTCATCATCAGCCCCCGAGGCAATCCACCACACCACACACTGGAGTAGGGTATTACACCACAATGGTGGCCGAAACCAGTATAAATCTTGTGTCCCTTGTGTTGTTCATCGTTTAGCCTAGATTCTCAGTGAGGCGTTGGAACGTGGATCGGTAGGGGAAAGATCTTCGTGCGCACCCCAGAGTTCGAACCTTAAGGGTTTTGCCGGAACCCGATATCCGACAATCTCTTGGTTGAAAAAGGAAAGAAAGCGACGGGTGTTGGGGGACAACGCAAATGAGAATGAGCAGGTCTAGATTTCCTGTGCTCACATAGGAAAATGTCGCCGAGGAGATAAAAAATGGGACAAATGCAGACATGCTGCCTGAGTGTTTGCCGCTCTCAACAGCCACATATGCCTCACCACTTTATGCCCCTACTGTCCCTACGCCCATATCGCTACCGTTAATGTAAAATCACATGAAGCATTAAGCAATGCCACCTAATGTCACTATAAGTAATGGTCTAGTGCCGTTGATAAATTGAAGCAATGCCACCACCATTTTATGAAGTGTTTCCGTCTTGCTTTATTTCCCATGAGTTATGTTTTTGCAGTTACACTTAAATCTCACACCGCTAACATTGCTTCATCCCAGTGGAACTGCACAAATTTGATTGCACATTTACTGACCATGTGCTACTCTCATGATAGTAATACTAATGCTATTGTTCTGCATGTTAGTCTAGTGCATTGTTGATGTGATGTGATGCTACTTACTTAAGGACTCTTCATACTGTCAATCTAGTGCCAATTATAACACAATAGATGCTGCAGTTAATCATACGCCACTGCAAATATCTGTCACTGTTTAAATAACCGTATTTTGTATTTGCGCAAACAGGGATGTCTGTCTCCATATCGTTCCGGGATGTTTGTCTCCGTATCGTTTCTATCCGCGCAATCAAAAGCACACACCTCAGTTTTAGTAGAATTGCTCAAAATGAGATGGCTATCCCTCGTTGTTGTCATCTAACCTCCAGTCTTCAAGGTATTCCTACATTGGTAGTAACTAAGGTAGAATGACCAACGCAATCTAAAAGAAGTTGATTCGTACGTTTTACTTCCTGATTGCAGTGCTGGGACGAGCAAAAACAACGGCATCCTAGTCCCGAATGCACTTTCTACCAGTTCATCCATGGACCGAGGACTAGCTAGCACGGCTGCATGGCGGTTTTTTGGGCAGGTGCGCGGACAAGAGGCATTGTGGTCTGCTTATTTCTGCAAATAGCGGTGCTTAAATTTAGTGGAATGCACAAGAATTTCACCTGGTCAGTACACTGCGTGGTTCAGTTCAGCATTCCAGCTGAGACCACAATTATAATTGGTTATTCTGGAATGAGAGAACCTAACCCTGGATGGTGGCAACAAGAAAAAACCAGAGTGAACTCCAGGAAATTTAAGCCTGCCAGGAGGCCCTTTGCTCAGAGAAGCCTTGCTTGTTTTTTCCTGATTTGTAAACCTTCTCATAACTTTGTCTTTTGTTGTGAACTAGTATATGTTTGTTATGTTCTATGAATCATTGAGATGTATAAAATTGCTTAACTTATGCTTTTTAAGTTTTTTATGAAGATGAGTTTAATGTGAGTGTTCCACATGACCGCTGGACTAGCGTGTGAACGATTGGAATTTACATTGTGGCCTCAGTTAACTACATGAACGACTGTAACAAGATACATAGTTGCTTATATGTCAGACAGCAAATTGTTGATTGTTAGCTGGTCGATAGCCTAGTGTTGAAGCGAGCTGAGCCAATGTGCCATGTTTTGCACAACTGCTTACAAGTGGGATCGCACCAATAGTGTTTACAAGTATTTATGTATATGTCGGTGCACAGTTCTCGAACGAGTGCTCTATTTCATCAAAACACACATTGCTCGTATGATAAATCGTGACAACTTATGTCTTACCATGCCATATTCATGAAAAAACTAGCGAGGATGCATCTGTTTCGGCAACAATTATGATGGTTCTCACATGATTCACGGGCACACAAAAGTAGCGGCATTTCCCATAGACGGATTCAAACATAGTACTAGCCCCAGAGGGGTCGATAACAGGCAAGGTTCGGATAATTAGACACAATCCAAACTACTATTAAACACTAGCTGGGGCAATTATTTCATGCCTCGATCTAATTTGGGCTGGACACAAGATGGACCTTGCCATGAACATCATCGAGGACGTCCCGCAGCAGCTCAATCCTGTGAACCTTCATCAAGACAACCTTGTGGCCTTGCCACTGATAAACTTGTTTGTGGAGGCATGCCACGTCATCTTCCTGCGTAAGCTTGACAAGAACAGTATGCCTCACAAACGAAGGAGTAGCTTTGAACTTCTTGTGCTTCAGTACACCCTGGACAACATGCCTGACAATAGTGAGGCTGGAATACAACTCTTCATTGGTATAACCGCAAATGGCTTCCAGGATCCAACAGCCTAAGAACTCTGTTTTCACAATGTGTATATTCAGGTCATCCGCCTCATAGCGAGTGACATGTACAACCACACAATCCTTGTCTGCATCAGGGCTCTAATTGAAATAGAAAAAAAATCGAAATTACTTTTTAGTATAAGAAACACAAGTTATTTAAACCACTATGTATAGCATGGCATCGAAGCTAATAAAATTTTGCATTATTAATCACCACATACTTACAATCGAGATTGGCAAAGAAGAAAATCACCTTGGGCAGCTCAGTGGGGGGGGGGGACATCCTCGAAGGGGAAAACTGCTCCTGCAGTGCCACGGGGGTTGTAACCTCAAACGGGGCGTTGACCATCTCAGTAGTGGCCGTGAGCATATCTGGGGTCGGCTCGGTGGCTGCCTCCATCTTCTTGGAGCTCTCTGTCTCGTGGGGATCAGCCTCCCGCGTCTGCTCCAATATCGGCAGATCTTTGCCTGGTTCTCCTTGGTCCATCATGAAACTGGCGGATACTAGGAGACCACCAAAAGGAAAACACAATCGCAATGACAATGAAACAAAAAAAGAGAGTGAGGATTGGTTACTGCTTAGCAAAAGTTCTTTTTTTTCTCTGAACGAAAATATACCAACATCACGGATCCGCTTACCTTCCCTTCGTTGGGAGAGAAGAACAGTGGCAGATGCGAGTGTTGCCTTTCTTTAATACGGTGAGGGAGAAGGGGATTCAACGAAGAGTGAAATGATGGTTGCTTCGTCCGTCAAACTTAGACTGCGGAGAGGTGGGGTTTTGTGATACGACGGCTCATTACTGTCGTGCTACGACTGGGGTAACTCTCCGCCTGCATACTGCCTTCTAATTTGGTGGATGGCATTTGGGCCCGCACGCTACATGGCCCGCATGCCGGTGAACAAAAGTATAACGGCATTCAGTAGAGGGAGATGCTTCAATGAGCTAGGAGGAGCCAAAAGCGGTAGAGTGTCTCCACTGTACTAGTAGTAATTGTTTTTTCTGGATAGTTGTAGAGTGGCTCCACTGTACTAGTAGTAATTGTTTCTCTGGGCCCAAGACAAAACAGCCCATCCACACTAGTAAATAGTAAAATCAATTCAAAAGCCCATATATTTACTAAATGAGAGGTGCTACCCACACCCAGCACACCGCTCCCCAAAAAAACTTGGGTGCTCTTCTTCCTCCTCGCTCCCACCCACCTCATGTCAGCTCGCTCCACTCGTACCCCCAAATTCCTCACCTCATTCCTACAGAAAACCCCAGCTCCCCTTCTTCCTCACTACTACAGAAAACCCCCAGCTCCCCTTCTTCTTCACTCGCACTACAACTAGGCTCGTCATTCGTTACTCTGCTCAAATCCGTGAGCGCGACACGACGCCCTCGAGGAAAATGGAGTCGGCTGACCCCCAGCACCATGAAGATGAGGCTCCCGCCAGCGGCGAAGCCTGTTGTAGATCCCGCACCCGGCAGCACGGGGATAAGTGGCGACCCCGCCCCCACCGGATCCCAGGAACTCGTAGAATCTCGGGTGGACCACATCAGCGATCTCCCGGACACCGTCCTTGGGGAGATCATCTCGCTTCTCCCCACCAAGGATTGCTGCCGCACCCAAGTCCTCTCAATTCGGTGGCGTCCTCTATGGCGCGCCATGCCCCTTAATCTTGACTGTCGTCAGCTATCTCTCTTCAATGATTTTGAAATCCCCAGAGCGATCATCTCCTCCCACCAGGGCTCCGTTCAAAGCCTCTGCATCCCATCATGCTACCTGAGCAAGCATACCATGCCCTGCACGGTGGACACCTAGCTAAAATCCCCTGAATTCACAGAACTACAGCTGCATGAGTACTACTATTCCCCTAGAAATCACATACCACATACCGAACGCCATGAACTTGTGCCCTCAGCACCGATGTCCATCTCGCGGTTTTCCTCCTCTCTCCACACCGCCACCATTGCGTTGTGCTACCTACCAGACAATCTGGTACTAAACCTTTGACTCCCATTTCTCAAGAAACTTTCACTTGTGCGGGTTCATATATCGGAGGCCTCATTGCACAGCATCATCCACTCCAGTTGCCCTTCCCTGGAGTGCTTGGTGCTTGTTTTCATAGTTAGAATCGGGTGTCTCCAAATAAAGTTGCCTAACCTTGTAAGAATTGGAATTTCTTTTGACGTAAGGCAGCTCATCATCCAAGATGCCCCTTCACTTCAAAGGTTGATCCTTGATTCTAGTTATTCACGGTTGCAAATAACCATCCTCTCTGCGCCTAAACTGGAGACCTTGAGTGTAATACATGATCTATGTGCTCATTTCAATATGATGTTTGGCTCCACAGTTCTTCAGGTACTTTATATTATCATCTACACTTGTAACCATAAGCTGCATTTTAAATTTCTACGCATAAGTTATATATCATCTTGGAGTACACATTTTATACTAATATTATGTTCTAAGCTCAATGAAGAGTTTCTCCATGGATGGCCTATCAATGGTGCTGGATTCTATCAAGATCTTATATATCCAAATGAATAGTTTTGATCTGAACAAGATTATTGGCTTGCTGCAATGCTTTCCATGTCTAGAGAAGTTGTATATAAAGGTGATAATTACACGCACATTGGAAGCCCGCATATAGTGTACTAGAATTAACCGTTCAGTTGTTGCTCTTTCGACACTCTTTCTTTAGACCTTTACTATTTCCAATCTTCATGTCTATTTAGGCAACAGGACGGGGTAAGAAAGTTATAACCAATTGGTGGATTCGTAAGCATCGAGATTTTCTCACTTATCATGAGCTTTGATTGAAGACGATAACGCTAGAACGATATGTAGCCAACCGTGCAAACACTAGATTTGTCACATTCTTCCTGCTGAATGCGAGGTTACTATTGTCCATTAGGCTTAAGTTTATCAGCAGCATGGTTTTGACGGATGGGTATGTCGAAGAGCAAAAAAGGAGTTTCAGGTGGGCAAAAGAGATTCTGAACATGCCGGGCTTCTATTTACAACATATTGTGGTCATAATCCAGTAAATTTTATGACCCAGGATGTTCATTGTATGGACCTGACCAATCCATATGACTGTGACTGCCGAAAACAGTGCTGGAGTTAGATGTTGTTGCCCTTTTCAACCTGGGTTTTTTTGTAAACCTTATGAACAATTAACCCTCGTGCTTTTGTACAGTTTGTAAGCTGGAGTTAGATGTTCCTGCCCTTTTCAACTCGGCTGTGACTGTCATATTTTCTTTGAAACAAGGCAAATGGCTTGCCATTCGTTTAATTTAGAGTGAAATATTGTAACAAATCCCAACCAAGGGAAATAACATCACTCTCGCCGGCTTCTTGAGCTCACTGTGCATTACAAAAGCCAAATGATTAGCCCCCACCAGCACCCACAAACTTATTTCGAACTAGCACATCAAATGGGCTGTAAATTTTCATAGGAAAGGCTGCATGACCGTGACAGATTTGGATTCTTACATTTGGGACCCGCTTGGAAATAGCCTATCCAAGGTGGTGTCGACTTACTAGCCAGTCAACAAACGATTCTGCCTACCAGCCGTTGGATTGACATCCAACATCTGTCGTGTATCTTCTATCTCTTGTCTTCTTCTTCCTCCAGCCGCCCAAACCAAACCTCCCCGTCGGCTCCGCCTGCTCCCACCTCCCATGGCTGGCTGCGCCTTCGCTGCCCTACCATACGTACCCTCCAACGTTGGCCAGTCCCTCCATCTATTCACCCACACATCTTGTTATTCTCCGGCGACGTCAGCCCCAACACGCACCCGCACCCGAACCAGTCAACCCTCGTACTCCCCTCCTCCTGCGACTGGACCGGCGCATCTTCCACGGCTCCTGTTCGTTCTGTCCGAGGCCTCGCCGTCGTCCTCTGCCTTGCAGCCTTGGTTCGCTCGCCGTGCACGATGCGCCACCCTCTTGTGTTGTCAACATCGTCAACAACCGAGAGGAACAAGGAGATAACTGTACGTGGAGAGGATGACAATAGGGACCCACCAGCGTCATGGCAGTATGCAAGCAAGTGCCTCTATATTACAAGCCCAAAAATATGGTTCCTCCTAATGGTTGGACATCTAGGGCTCACGCCATTGTCAAAGTAGTCAATAAACGAGAGAATTACACTACGAGCGGCTGACACCAGGGACCCAACAGGTCGCACAGTTTTTTTAGGAACAAGCAGTTGTTATTTATACTAGTTTTAGCGACGGATCAGGGTAACAACGGGGCTGTGCGGGGGCTGTGGCCCGTCTAGCCAGGGTTTTATTTATGTTTACCACATCATGAGCACAGTTGTGTTTTTTTCTTGCTGAAAATGGCTAGCCTAGTTCTATTTTTTAAAAAGAAATACCCAAACAAGCCTACTTGCTTTACCGGCCCTGCTGGGTTGCAAATCTTTCAAGACGAGGAGAGTTTCATTCGGTTTGCCCAGAAATAGGCTGTTCATTTTTAAAACACATCAAACCGGGAATCAGTTTCAATTTTTTCATTACAAGATTTTAAATTCCATTGATTTTTATGCGTGTACAATCATTTGGATTTTATATTTATATAAATTATTTTTCAAAATAGTTTGAATGTGAATCGATATTTCTGGATTAAAAACAGTTGACCGCGCCGAAATATGCAAAATTTCGTATACTTTTTAACCGTGGCCACAATATGGGGTGTAACGCTAACAAAAAGAAGATGAGCTCCAAAAAAATTCTTAAGAATTAGCAAATGGGTTGTACATTATAAGAAATAATGGTAGATGGGTTGTATGCTGTTTTCCACAGATTTGAGGCTGACTTGTGCGGCTACTACAGATTGACGCGTATGCTTTCATAAAAAAAGGTTGACACACACACAACGCCCTGTCAACTTAGTCAACACACGAGAGCAGTGATTGTTGGATATCCATCCAACGGCTGTCGTGCTTCTTCAATCTCTGCTCTTCATGCTCCAGTCGCTCAAACAAGCGCCAGCGGGACTGCCTGCTCCCTCCTCCCGCGGATGGCTATGCTGTCGCGCAGGCCTCACGGCCCCACCGTACTCCCATCGCTGGCCTAGCCATCCCTCTACTCACCCACACCTTCTGTTATTCTCCGGGGACGGCAGACGAACCAGTAAACCCTCATACTCCTCCGCGTGGGAAACAACTGCCGAGTATTCCCTGGCTCCGTGTCGTTCCCTTCCTAGGCATCGTCGTCGTCCACCGCCCTGGTGCTCTCGGTGTGGCCTGGTCAACGTGGTCAATGAACAACATCCATCGGAAGTGGACTGTACGTGGAGAGGCTGACAGCTGCATCCACAGCCGCACGCAAGGAAATGCCTCCTTATTACGCGTAAAATAATGATTCCTCCACCTGACAGCTAGGACCCACAGGAAGGGCCTCTGTATTTCGCGAAAAAAATGTTCCCCCCCCCGTTGACAGGTCGGACCCACTAGCTATATTTTCACATGCAAGGAAGTGCCTCCTTATTACGCCCAAAAAAAATGAATACCCCCCTACTAGCTGGGACCACCATATTGTTGGGCTGACTTGTGGGCCTACTAAGTTGATGGGGACGGAGGGCTTTGTCAACTTAGTCAATACTCCAGTGACTGTATGATGTCCATCCAACGGCCATAGTGCTTCTTCAACCTCTGGTCTTCTTGCTCCAGCCGCCCAAAGCAGCATCGGTCGTGCCGCCTGCTCCTGCCTCTCGTCGCCGGTTGTGCTACCGCAGAGGCCTCACCGCCCCCATACTACTCCCACCATTGGCCAGGCCATCATTCCACTCACCCACACCCCCTGTTATTCTGCGGCAACGGCAGCCTCGCACCACAGTCGAACCAGTAAAACCTCGTACTCCTCTCTGCATGGGCATAAACTACCGCGTCTTCCCCGGCTCCGTGGTGTCCCCTTCCTAGGCCTCGCTGTCGTCCACCACTGTGGTGCTCTCGGCGTGGCGTGGTCAATGTGGTCAACAACCGACTTCCATCGGAAGAGTACTGTATGTGGAGAGGCTGACAGCTGGGTCCACGGCAGCCGCAAGGAAGTGCCTCCTTATTACGCGGAAAATAATTATTCCTCCACCTGACAGCAGGGACCCACCGGATGGGCCACCTGTATTTTGCAAAAAAAAACATTTCTCCCTGACTGTTGGGACCCACCGGATGGGCCATCGTATTTCGTGAAAAAAACATTCCCCCCGCTGTCGGCTCGGACCCATCGGAAGTGCCTCCTTATTACGCACAAAAAAATGAATACTCCCCCTGCTAGCTGGGACCTACCTTAGTGGGAGGCTGACTTGTGGGCCTACTAAGTTTACGGGGACGGAGGGCTTTGTCAACTTAGTCAATATGAACGATTCTAGCTCCAGTGACTATACGATGTCCATCCAACGGCCATAGTGCTTCTTCAACCTCTGGTCTTCTTGCTCCAGCCTCTCAAATCAGCGCTGGTCGTGCCGCATGCTCCTGGCTCCCGTGGCCGGCTGTGCTGCCGCGGAGGCCTCGTCGCCCCCTACTATTCCCACCGCTGGCCAGGCCCTGCGGCGACGGCAGCCTCACACCATAGCCGAACCAGTGAACCCTCGTACTCCTCTCCGCGCGGGCTTCCGCTGCTGCGTCTTCCCCGGCTCCGCGTCGTCCCCTTCCTAGGCCTCGCCGTCGTCCACCGCCCTGGTGCTCTCCGCGCAGCGTGGTCAACGTGGTCAAGGAACGACTTCCATCGGAAGAGTAGTGTACGTGGAGGGGCTGATAGCTGGGTCCACGGCGGCCGCAAGGAAGTGCCTCCTTATTACGCGCAAAATAATTATTCCTCCACCCGACAGCAGGGACCCACCAGACGGGCCATCGTATTTCGTGAAAAAATGTTTCCCCTAGGACTGTTGGGACCCACCAGCTACACCTTCGCACGCAAGGAAGTGCGTTCGGGCAAAAAAATGATTCGCCCCCCTGACTGCTGGGACCCACCAGCTACATCTTCGCACAGAGGAAGTGCCTGATAGTCGGGACCCACCTGGTCGAAGTGTACGTAGCATTGTCATTCTGGTCACGAACGTGTATGTACATACTGGTAGATGTAGGCACGCACGTGTCGTAGTAGAGGCGCGCACGTAGCATGTACACGTACATATAGTGGCCAGTGTGCAAGAAAGAAAATACGGCCACGTATGTGTACATATGGGCGTGGTCTTGAATGCCTACTCGCGCATACGTACAGCCAAGGCTCGTGTACATGGCTGGGTCGGAACGGAGAAACAACTTCGTCGTCGTGTTCATGGGGAGCCAACCGGCTGGGTCGGAGCGGAATGCGTCGTCGTGTTCATCGGGAGGGCTTGGACGGAACAGGCGATGGAAACATAGCCTGGCGTATCGCAAAATGGAGGAAACGGCCTTGTATTCGACCAGCCACGTTCGAAACGGCATCCTGTTCATCGGGAGGGGTCTGGCGTACCGCAAAACGGAGGAAACGTTCTTGTGTTGGACCTCCTACGATCGAAACAGGGTCCTGTTGATCGGGAGGGGTGTGGCGTACCGCAAAACGGACGAAACAGACTTGTGTTGGAGCCCTACGGTCGAAGCAGGGGTCTTGTTCATTGGGAGGGGTGTGGCATACCGCAAAACGGGACTCCACGGCATACTGTTCATCTCCACCGTTGACCTCCTCCAGCCTCCACGGGCTACTGTTCATCCACCGTCGACCTCCTCCAGCCTCCACCTGCGATTGTTCATCCACGGGCTCATGTTCATCCAGCCTCCACCGCGCGCTACTCCACCGGCTACTGTTCAACTACCCCTCTCTACGGGCTCCTGTTCAACCACCCCTCCACGGGCTACTGTTCATCCACCCCTCCACCATCTACTGTTCATCCAGCCCTCCACGGGGTCGTCCTATTCATCCATCCCTCCACGGGGTCCTGTTCATCCAACCCGAACCGGCTCGATTGATCGGGGTCCTGTTCATCCAGAGGCAACGCCATGGGGTCCTGTTCATCCACCCCCACCGCTCACTATTCATCCAACCCCCCCCCCCCCCGCAACGCTCACTGCTCATCCAAACCCCCCCCCCTGCAACGCTCACTGTTCATCCAGAGGCAGCATCGATCGGCTTCAGTTTGCAGCAGTAGCGAAGGAATCGCTCGATCGCTCGGGTTCAGTAACGCGTAGCCTGCAGTGCAATCGCTCGGGTTCAGTTAGGCGACGCCTCGCTTGGGTTCAGTTAGAGCCCAACGCCTCACACACACACGTGTATGTGTACGAGAGAAACGCGCATCGCTCGGCCCCCGACAACCCACCGTAACCGGGAACTCCCTGAAATTTTCCTCGCCCTGGCTTCTACCACGGTTTTTTCCGTCATGGACGGCCCAAAGAATGTCATGCAGCTGCGTCTTCGTCCCGCCCAGGATGAAAAGCCCATTTTCTGTCATGAATTTTTGTCATAGAAGTAGGACCCCACCACATCTATGATGATACCGGGTTTTGTCACAATTATCGTCATAGAAGTGTCATAAGTATGACAGGAAAAAAAAATTCGTTCGGCCCAAAATGTCACGGATGTGTCTTTTTTTTGTAGTGGGGCCTGGGTGGGCACGCATGTGCAGGGGTTGGGTTGGCCGCGTGTGTGCATGTTGGGGCTTGGCTGGGAGGCGCGTGATGATGTAGAAGGCAAGTGAACAGAGGGACTCGGTGGGAGAGAAGCTGGGCTCGGGTGATGCGACGGTCGGAGAGATGTTGTGGAGGAGTTGGTCGGCGCCTTGGACGAGTCCGTGCGTGCATGACTGTGCCACCGGGGAAAGCAAAGCAGCAGCGTAAGTCCTCCCTTTGCCCTTCTCTTTCTATGTTACTAGATGACCCGGTTGCGCCAATGGCGCAAAAAGCTAGTTAGAAGTCGTGTTAGTAGTGAGTAAGTAGGAGATATGTAGCTAGAAATATAATGCAATGTGATCTATATTACAGATAGTGGAATGACTTGTATCGGTTTACATCTGCCAAAGAAAAAGAAAAGGACTTGTGTTGGTTTACAGAAACACTTATATATAGGTAGCCTGCCTCACAACTTATTTAGGCATCTTCTTAGTTTGATTGTGGTCTTCAGAGCGTGTGAACGCATGAATAAACACAGTGTCATTGTCGCATAATGCTTGAATATTACACTTTCACACGTACTTGAAGGCCTGTAAAAGGTAACAAATTATCAGACACAGATCGCTGAGATAGCAAAATCATCATAACAAAAACACTAAGAGCAACAAAAACGTGCACCGATCAGCATAATTATTTGATTCACTTCTCTGACACAGCTCTGCCTTTGAACTGCACATTTGTGCCACATACAACTGAAGCCAAAACTAAAAACACAAAGAAATAAGAGGACAAATATTGTACTTCCTCGGTCCCAAGTGTCGTTGATTTAGTACAACTTTGTACTCACTTATTTTTGGGGCGGAGAGAGTATAAAACAGCTAACCAAGCCAGCCAACAACGATATATCTTGTGATCAAGATATTCAGTTAGTACTTACTACTGTAGATCACTAAGTATACTTATACATTCACATGTACAAGCTTCAAAGGTAATGTGTCATGAGTGTGTAACTATCATGATTTTTAAGGCGGTAAGGCGACCTAAGGTTGAGCACCCACCGCTTTGACGCCTAACCTCCTAAAGCGGGCGTAATTGCAAGGCGGTGTCAGCGCGCGCCTTGCCGCCCTAAATAGTGGTGACTACCAATCCCCAAATAATTATTTGGATGAGAGAATGATATATTAGAAAAATGCATGCAACATTTATAAGACAACAAAAAGCTCAAAAATTAGATATAGCAAATTCATCGGAATCACACGGACACGTTGGAGGCAAGTATGTATCAAGTATATAGAGAAATAAGAACAGAGAGGTCAAACTCTGCAGTTACCGTTCTAAAGCACGCTAAGCCAAACTCTGTAGCTATGGTTCCAATGCACGCTATGCTAAGCCAAACTTTGTAGATACAATAGGTAATGAACCGTTTGGGTCCAAGTAAACAAGTAATGGAAACATAACCTTTTTACTTCTAAGGAAATACTAACAATCTGGTTCTAAAAAAGATTTAAACATGAATACATACAAGAGGTGGCTACCGAGCCACAAGATTCAGATAGGTTAACCAAAAAGCTTCTACCACTGAAAACAAATGAACTTGTACACGAACAAACAAGCATAGTGAGTGTTTGTCATCGCTGCAATTTGTATCTGAGGGAAACAACTCACCTCTCCAAGAAGAAATCATGCCTTCCTTTCCTCCTTAAACTCAGAGAGCTGCAACCTACGCCTTGGCTGTCACGGGAGTAGCAGCAGTGAACCACCACCTCCAAGACTTTTTTCAAAGCATTTCACAGTGCTTCATACAACTCATCACTGGGTAGCAACACTGGACTGGTGTATGAAATGCCACCACCAAAACATTTGTTACTAAGCTTCATTTGTAACATAGTTTGAGAATCAATCAAAGTAGCCTGCTATAAAGGCTTCCATTGTGAATATCATTGCTAGTAAGTAATTGACTCAACCAGAAGAACTTTGGGAGCATCTGGTTCCTGCATGAAGGGATTCTAATTAATTATGAGATACAAATTGTGCCAAATTTAATAACACTCATGACAAGTAAACAAGCAAAGTCAATTACAAAATTAACTAATTGGTGATTGTATCATCACACAACAGAAAGTGTTTGCTAATCAGGCCACGTGCGACTATGTGCTCCATGCATGGTTTATATGAAAACAAGGCGAGGGGGGGTCTGCAGCAGTACGACAACGGCCCATGTTATTTTTCGTCCTTATCCAACAACTACCAGCATGCACTCATTGCGTTGAGTGGATGAATCATTTGATCATTTCGCAAATACTAATCAAAAAGCTAATTCTACTTACAGCGATATGCCCTATTACGGTTACGCTTCAGTTAGTCCCACGGGAATAACAAAACTCCAATATAATATATATATATATATATATATATATATATATATATATATATATATAGATGGTCTATTCTGCTAATATTAGTAGAATAACTATTCTGCACACCACTTTCGCACTGCATGCTGAACGCAAGTGCACTGCATCTTCTTGACGACGAGCACTGCAATATAGACTAGTGAACTTCGCGTCGGAAAAAACTGCACGCAATGTTTTTCTGGTACTGTTTTTGCTCTAATTTTTTGATTGTTTATCGGAACGAGGCGTATAATATACCGTTGAAAAGCTATGGATTAGGCGCAACTTCGTCATGTTGGACAGTTTTCGAGATTTCACACGGTTTAAGAGCAGTTTTAAAAATGGTGTGGCGGATGACGAGTGGAAGCAAGTGTTTTTTCGCGTTTTTTTCTAAACTGCTTGTCGGAATGAAGCAAATGATACGTCGTTGGATAGATATCATTGAGGCGCATCTTTTTCATATATAAATGTTTCTCTAATTCCTTACGGTTTAAGAGCAGTTTCAAATTTACTAAATCACGGAATTCTGTTTTTCAAATTTTCGGTACTATTTTCGCTCCAGTTTTTGAACTGTTTGTCGAAACGAGGCGTGTGATACGCTGTTGGAAAGCTACGAACGAGGCTCAACTTTCATATGTTGAAATATTTTTGAAATTCCTTACGGTTTTAAGTTAATTTTGTAAATCGTGCGGCGGACGACAAGTGGCAGCGGCCGTTTTTCTTGAAATTTTTACAAACCGATTGTCGAAATGATTCAAATGATATGCCGTTGGAGAGATATCAACGAGACGCAACTTTTTCATGTAGAACACACTTTCTAATTCCTTACGGTTTAATAGCAGTTTTAAAATTAGCAAAAAGCGGACACTCTGTTTTTTTGTGACACCAAAATCGTCGTCGAACAGAAGAACGCACTGCTTCAAACTGAAAACCGCACTGCAATAGACAGTCAAGTGAACTTCATGATTTCTTTTTGTCGGACATAAACTTTCTCGCACAAGTTTTTGTTGTCTTTTTTTCAATTTTTCTCCGAATGGGAGTGGACAACAACACTTCCGAAAGTGAACCGTAACACTACCAAAAGTGAACCTCATGAGTACTTGTTGTCTTTTTTTATACTTATTAATTTTTTACGCGCGTTGACCAAGCGAGTGGACCTTTCATCGGACAGAAGAACGCATTACTTCTAACTGAAAACCGCACTGCATCAGGCAGTGAAGTGCACTGTATTTTCTTAAATGCATTTTTTGTTCTAAGTGGTGTACTGAGGTGTCCTTCATAGTGGACCTTTTTTAGACCAAAGTGCACGGAATGGTCAAGAAGAATGAACCACAACAACCACGCAAGTTTAATAAGGCGAATCACAAAGAATTTCAACAATAAACTACAATACTTTGAAAAAATGTACTTCTTCAATTCACCGAGCGCACTGCTTTTACAAAGAAAGATTTTACAAACAGAGCAATAAACCACAATGGAGTGTAACAAAATTGCATCCCTTTCCTTTCTTCTATCTCCATGTTACAATCATCACACACAAAATAAAACACACCGCACATTTTTTTTAAATGCAATGACACAATGCAGTGCCTGCCCCGCCTAACCGCACGCACTCTCTGGACGTACTGCAATCACGCGGTCGCTCATTTTGCTAGTGAACTTCAAAACATTTTTCTCAATGACATGGAAAAATTTAAGACAACTCTAGAGCAAAATAGGCCAATTGCCAAAATGAAAAAAAGGAAAGGAACATATTTAACAGGTCCTCTCACTCCTCAATGCAAAAGCTTCAGCAGCAACCTTGTTCAATTTTTCCTTCTACTCTTCTTTGAAGCATATCAGATAGTTTATCCTAGATTATTCTAGAAATCTCACAGTTGCATAATAAGTGTGCAACGTTCTTGTCTAGAGCACAACAAACGCAAAGCGTCAGAGATACGTTTTCTTTTACAAGGTTGTCACACTTTTTCCAAAAATTTATTATGAGCTACTACCAGCTACAGCAAGAGGAACAGCCGGGATAAAGACAAGCATAACATAACACACAGAAGTTGAGAGCAGCATATAACGATTGTGAGGAGTAGATTCCAGAGCTATCCATTCCCAAGCTAGGGGGATCCTCTTTCTGAATGTTGTGGTAGAGGTGCTGTTGTGCACGGATGCTCATCAGATTGCACGCGGATGAGCCCTGTTCTGCATGGCGAGCGTCCGCAAACTGCATGCCATGGTCGACGGACTACAGGGGAAGAGATGGCCCTCGCCGGACTACACAAGCATGAGCCCTGAACCGCACGACGAGCGTCTCCGAGCTGCACAACCATGGTCGACGGACCACAGGGGAAGAGATGGAGATGGCGCTCTCCCGACTGCACGCACACAAGCCCGGAACCGCATGGGGAGCATCTCCGAGCTGCACGGCCATGGTCCACCGACCAATGGGAAGAGATGGCGCTCGCCGTAGTGCATGCGCACAAGCTCCGAACGGCATCGCGAGCATCTCCAAGCTGCATGACCACAACACCCGCATACTGTGAGGCGCAATCCTTTTTCTGAACTCTTCGGCCATCAAGGAGGAGCACCTCATCTCGCATGGAGTGAATTGCACATGCCGCCAGTGGAGCCGCCGGACTGCTGTGTGAATGAACGCATGTGGATAAGGGGGAGAGAGTAGAGTGGTGGCTGTCGCCGCTGGCCAATCCGCCGCCAG
Organism: Triticum aestivum; assembly: GCF_018294505.1. NCBI lineage: Eukaryota > Viridiplantae > Streptophyta > Magnoliopsida > Poales > Poaceae > Triticum > Triticum aestivum. The sequence continues at coordinate 91,816,806 of NC_057804.1, forward strand.
ATGGTCGTCGCGGGAAGGCCATTGGTGGCCCCGTTGAACTGCATGAGGAAGCCAAATCGCCCAGCGGCATGGGCGAGCAAAAAGGAGAGAAGGCAGCACCCAAGGGGACCGCATCAAAAAATTTAGTGTGCATCAAAAAATCTGAAGGAAAGGGCAAGCTGCAGTTGTCCCCCATGCGAACTGCAGAGAAGGGGAAGCTAGGATGCCGGGGAGTGGCACGTGCGACGGGCGTCTGGAGGTGGAGGGCCGGATCCGAACTGCACGGGATAGCAGTGCAGTAGATGTGCACTGCACGCGGGGTGGAGGCAGAACGACGGGAACCCCAGGAGGAGCGCTCGGGGGCCCTCGCCGCTGGCCGCGACGGAGGTGCAGCTCGCCGTCGTCCGCCCTCCGCCGAACACCATGGGAGGAGCAGTCTAGCTCCGCGCCAGGTGAACGACGCGAGATTGGGAGGAGGTTCGTGGGGGAAGAGCCAAGATCCGTCGCCGGCTGGGCAGGGGGTGCTCAGATCCATCGCTGGCTGGGTGCGGGGTGGCCGGAACGAGCTCGGTGGAAGGAGGTGGGTCAAGGTGATGAGGACAGGGGGCGCTCCGGTGCTGGGAGGAAGTGCGGCGCGACCGCGCGGGGAAGGAGCCATGGGGAGGGAGGCGCGGGGAAGGAGCCATGGGGAGGGAGGCGCGGGGAAGGAGGAGGTTAGGTGGGATGGGCGCGGCCCTGGCTGAAGGAAAGAGGTGGAGGGAGTGGGTGGAGGGGAGAGTTCGTGGGTGGAGGAAGGAGGTGGAGCACCGACGGAAGAAGGTGGAGTCGGATTGGGGTCGTGGTCGTGCGGGAGGTGGATTGGGGTGTTAGCAGAATAAGGGTTTGATGTGTAGAATAAGACTCTAGAGGGTGTTATTATAATAGACCCACCACATGAATTTCGGGTTTTAACACATGCAGCATGGTAATCTCTGGTAAAATAGAAAAAAAATGTTGATAACTATGTATTAATCATAGTTTATGGTATGAAAGGCTTGCTGGACAGTTATTTGTATTGCTCCATTGAGCAATGACTAATTTTGATATCCCGCAACATGAATCCCTAGAAACAGGATAGATACTTCCTGACAAATGAAACGAAGGATTGCTCTATATTTGGGAAGCAAACAAATCTAAAAAGCATCAATGAAATGATCGCAAACACACGAAAATGAATCGAAGGACTGCTCTATATTTGGGAAGTAATCAAATCTAAAAAGTATGTATGAATTGCTCACAAACACATAGTTCCAATATTGAAACAAGCACTAGAAGAACTCTAGTTCTCTAGACTGAGGTATCAACAAAGCCTATCTTCCAATTCAGGAATAACTTAAGGTGCATCTGAAACTCATTGGCATACATTTGTAGTAAATTTCACTTCTATACTTTTTCTGCCAAGTCTCATCTATAATCATCAAAGAAACACAAGAAATGAACCGCATTTGCTGGGCCCGCAAGTCAATGAGAGCCAAAAAATATAATATTCACAGGACACTTGCGTGACAAAGATGAAGAATATTCATACACTACAGGAAGAAGGTTAACACTATCTACTTCTATAAAGAGATGTTAAGTGTCAAACCTGGGGTATGTTATTAAAAGTAGAATGTGGTCTGAAAGGGTTGAGCCAGGGAAAACATGTCCACCAATTGCAATTCTTGAATATGTCAAGAAAATGTTAGCATGGGACCATTATTCATGTGAATCAATAAATGTGACATGACACCCTTGGAATAATGGAAGTTCGGCTTGTAAATAATAACCAAAATATACAGTCGAGAATATATACTTATCAGTTGTCTAGCTATCTTTCTCCCTAGCATTTTGTCTCTCTCACTCTTTATCTCTACTTCCACCAACATACGTACATATATGTTGTTGGGCAGAAACAGAGTAGGCAATCACATGCATATGTAGATGGAGAATGCAGAGAATTAGAATCGGGACATAGAGAAGCATACTTTTGGCGGCACCGCGTCACAAACAGGAGGTTGCAGCCAATCCCGCTTGAGAAGAAAGCAAGTAGATGGCTAGCAAAAGAAAGGGATAGTCAGCCAAAGGCAAGGAAATCTGAGCTGCAGATACGGCGCACTGCCGCAGAGCTGTGTAGGAAGATATACCATGTAGATGGATGGGCTAGATATACCATGTGCAGGACCTGAGCCCAGTAGATTGATTTGCTAGATATACCATGTAGATAATCACAGGTTGATAGCCCATGCTGAATAAGCAACATTAAACATCCAAGCATCACTGCACATTAAGAATTTTAAGAGGTAGTTAATATTGGGAACATGGAGGCTACAAGAATTCAAAAAAGAGCAGTACAACATTCTTCCTTGCATATAACCAATTGTAGCACATGCAAGGAGGAACATGGAAAGAAAATCAGAAATAGACGACTTCAAATGCATTGTCTCGGGCTAGGCCACAAATGCGATAACCAATCAGAGCACATCCAACCAGAAGTTTAGAACAAGATGCACCAAAAGAACAGATAAACTGAACTGTAGACAGTCAGCCCAAACACCTAACACATAACAGGAACAGACAAACTTAAATTATACTTCGCAAGAGCAAAAGAAAATAGAACCAAAAGAGGAAGCGGAAACCTTGGCAGCAAGAATAACAGCACGTGAGACAACAAGATGGTGGAAGAGCGGCATGATCTGCAACACAAACGGAAAGAACATAGGAAGAACTGATCAGGCAGATAAAACACATGAAAATGTATATAAGACAACCAATGGTAGTACATATAGGTGAATTAAAATGCATTGGGTCAGCCAAAAAGAGACAAAATATAACTAACGAAAGCACATAGAAGTAGAAATGCAAGAAAAGGAAGCCGACGGTACAATAGACAAATTGTAATGCATGTGCTAAAATAAATGGGCTCATCCTAGAGTCATAGACCACCTGTTAAATAATCACCACAACACATCCAAGTAGAAATCCAGGGAATGCCAAACGCAGAATAGACAACTCCAATCCATCTAGCTAGTCCAAGCACGACAGGGGAATGGGCCACTACAATCAAAGTTATATGCAAGATTTAGGAACAGATAACTTCGTTGCCGTTGACCCAGAACTGAACTAAGCTAGGCACCCGAGCACCACGCTAGTCTGCTAGAATCCAGCGGGAAGCAAGGCCCAGCTGTGAACCATGCTGACCACCTAAGACACGGTAACACACTAATATCTGTCTATCCAAGAGGTAAACAAGAGCACATCCTCGTTCGATATGCCAACAAAGATCACACACACACACACGGGGAGGTTGTCAAAACCAACACATCAGCCAACATAGTACAACCTCCTTTAATAGTTTTATAAGAATCGATAAAGAAGAGGAATTCAAACAAATTATAGGTGTATAAGCATCTACAGAAACTATCTACAACTTTCGTGTTGAAAGTTTTTTTTAATTCAACTTCTAACAGGCCCTAAACTGGCAAATGAAAAAACTGCGCTCAGGATAATAACTCCTAGACAGCAAATTAAATTGATGGCTGCTCTGAAACTGCCCGGCCAAAAGCACAAACAAATGCTCTTTGGAAAGCTTGAGACGTACACTACAACTTATATTTGGAGACTCTTGAAATTATGGACTGATTAGCCCAGAATTGGTCCAAACATTACTATCCAAAAACACCAATGCCTCTAACTGAACCAAACTATTCCTCTAATTATGTACAGCAGGGGCAGCGAGCAATGCTAGAAGTACGGGCGTTGTACGGGGGATTTACAGGCTCCTTGACTGTGATTGGTTGGAATATGATTAAGGGGGACGGCCCCACCCTGAAAATCAGGGGAGGGAGCAATTAGATTAGGCCACGTTGTCATCCTGTAAAACTTTGTACGATCATCCTGTACGTGTAGTATTAAATGCTAAATGCTTTCTTCTCTATAGATTCTTATAGCAACAAAAGCATTTGTGCATAGAAATAAGTGCCTTTCATTGAGCTTTTCAAGTCAGCACACATGAGAAACTAACTTCCAAAATCTAGAATAATAGAGGCATAGGTAGAAAACACCAACCTGCAATAGATGTTGCATAGAGAACTTTTTCAGTTCAGCACACATGAGTATTTAACTTGCATCCTGGAATAATAGAGGCATAGGTAGCTGGAGTGAGAAAGAGAGGAAACACCAACATGCAATGATGTTGGATAGAGAAAATAAACAAGAATAACCCAGCAGGAGCATATCTACAAGCCAATGGGGATAACTAAAAGTAGCAATGTGTGAAACATAACAGAGAAAGTCCAATCACTAAGTTTCATAAAAACACGGACGACAAAGGAATATTGTGAGAGATTGATCTTGGCTTACCTTCTGCCAAGGACGACGTCGACGGCACCGTCGACCACCACTTCGCCGGCAGTGCACCAACGCCGCGCCTGCTTCAGCAGCTGCTCCTCTCATCCCCTCTGGCGCTACAAAGAGAAAAAACGAAAAAGAGGAATCAGGTGAAGAAGCAGAGCAACGAAGAGTATAAGAGGTGGCGATGGTGAAATATGTGGGGATGCAGCCTACACAGGAGCATGGTGGCTAGGATTTTTACCTCCTACTCCTATCCCTTGGTCAGGTAGCGCTCGATCCAGAAGTACGGCACGCGGCGGCAACATAATTCTCCCTCCTCTCCTTCCGTCTCTCTCTCCCTCTTATCTTCTCTCTCCCCTGCAGATCGAATTGAGCACCGTCTTCGTCGCCTTTTGGTTGCAGGTCGTTGCCGCCGCGGGAGAGAAAAGTGAATGGGCGGAGGAGAAGGCGTAGTGGAGAGCAGGGAAGAAGGGGAGGAGGTGGCGGCGCAGGGGAGGAGGAGGCAGCACAGAGGCAGGAGAGGAGGGGAGCGGTCTCGAGGGGAGCGGAGGGACTGGCTGTTCCGGGATGCGAGGGATTGGTGGCTAGGTTTTCACCGTGCACCACGATCCAGCCCCACGCCTCTTCCTTCGCTCACCCAGGACGCGCACAGGACACATGGGATGCCGGGTCCGGGGAAATTTGAGGCCCACCCGTCATGCAAAAAATTGAAACAAAAGAGTAACAAATAACCAATGGCTAAGACTTTGACAGCGCTGTAAAAACTCATGTCGCTATGAAATCGAACGGACCAGCTGACTTAGCGATCGCAAGTGCTTCCTATGGGCGGGTAGTGTAGCGGTGTTTATATGTTCAATAAGTAGTCTTGGTCTATCAAGGTTTGACTAGCTAGCTTTTTATTGTCAGTTTAGAAATTGGGTGGATTGTTTGAGGAACAGATCATTTGCATACATTAGACCTCCACACGATCAAAGAAGTAGGTGTGAATGGATGGGTGGATGCTGGCTTTAAATCGGCTCTCACCTTAGTCTCCCTTATTACTGGTAAGCGAAGCAGACTACCTTTGCTCTTTTTAATCCGACCTGTTTAATTGTGGTATGGTATTGGTGTAAGTTAATTTTCCTTGTTTCTTTAGGTGTTAAATAAAAAAGATATTTAAGAGCATAAAACAAATATTTGCTTATATGGGTGGAGGAAGATTTTTTTTGTGGAGGAGGAAAGATAAGGCGTAGTCAGGGTTGACTCTGACTCGACTCCATGTGTTAAATCAGACACCCTGGATCATCACGATAATAGGTGCAGTGTTTTACCAGTTCTTAAGATCATATATGTGTGTTAAATCATGGACATGTCATATCACCACCTGTAATACATTCAAACTTTTCATCCGTGCTATGTACTATTAATAAGCTACAATTTATGCTCTCCATTAGCATTGTTTTTTGTCTTTCCTTCTTCACGGGGGAGACATGTTGCATGTCTCTTTCCATTCTATACTATTCTCGTTGATTTTATGATTAGTCAACTGGGCTCGTGTCACGCCCTCCTCTCCTGCTGCAACCACAGACGAGACGGCGGACAGCGAGGCACCCATGGTGCGACTACGGGAGGAGAACGACAAGGGCCCACGTGAAGAGGATGAAGACTAGTCTTCACTTAGGTGGGTGTGTATGACTGGTGGGGCCCCAGGACCATCAGGGTTATATGCGTGTGTGAGGCCAGAGGCCGGGCAGCTTGTATTCTGAATTCAGCCGAACTCTCTATTCTCTCTCTCTTGCTGAACAAGTCCCTCACCTGCCCTTCGTCTACCTCGATCCCCTTCTCCTCCCTGATCTCCCTCTACCTCCCCTGGTACGATCCGATGAGGGTCGTGACAACTTGGTATCAGAGACTCGTACGATCCGCCGCCGCGCCTCACTCCCTCGATCTGGCCGTAAAATCCACCGCGAAAGGTGTTGGGTTGCTCCGGCGATCGGACGCAAAATCCTGAGCGGGGTAGGCTTGATTTGGGGCGGCCACGACGGCGTCGTCGTCGACTCCGTCGGCCCAGACCAAGTTCGTGCTTCAAACCATGGAGGGAGTACAGAAAACCTTGGAGGAATTACTCGCCAAATTTTCGTCGCTCTCGACCGAGGTACGGCAACTGAGCACTCAGGTGGCCGATTTCGGCGAGGGATTGGATGCGGTCAAGCGAAGACAGGCAAAGGACGCGACGGCACGGGCGGATCCTTCGTCCTCCACCACGCATCCCGCCGCGTTGTTGGTCAACAAGGGACCCCCACTCCTCAACGTTCCATCTCGCCCACCGCTCGTTCCTGTTCGTCGCAATGAGCACCAGGAACATCAAGTCTCGCCATCGCAGTCACCGCGCCCCAATTATCGTCACAAGCCGCCGAAGCATGATTTCCCTCGGTTCAGTGGTGATGCCCCGCGCCTTTGGTTTGACCTCTGCCACACCTATTTTGAGTTGTATCAGACACCGCCGGAGCATTGGGTCAGTACGACCGTGCTCTACATGGATGGTCATGCAGCACTCTGGTGTCAAGCGTACAAGCGTATGCAGGGTCTGGGTGATTGGCTCACATTCATGGAAGCAGTTCAAGCAGAATTTGGGCAGGACGAATTCGATGCTCTGCTGCATCGCCTCCATCACCTCAGGCAAACCTCCACTGTTGCTGACTACAGACTCTCCTTCGAGGCAATTATGTACCACCTAATCGCTCTGGACCCATCCTTGAATCAGAAGTTCTTTGTCTCACAGTTTATCATTGGCCTACGGGATGAGGTCTGCACAGGAGTGCGCTAGCACGCGCCGACAAGCGTTTCCAGAGCAGCAGCACTTGCCCGGATTCAGGAGGAAGAATCTGAACACTGCAAGTCGCGGGGTCGTCCACCAGTATATACTCGCGCCATCCCTCCACCACTGGTGCCCACAATGGCTCCTGGACCAGTACAACCCCGCATCGATGGTGCTAAGCGAGGCCCGGATGATTTTGGCCGCGAACGACAACTGCGGGAATTCAGGCGAGTCAATGGCCTGTGTTTTAAGTGCGGCGATAAGTATTCCCGGGAACACAAGTGTAACAAGGTGGGTCAGCTTCTAACCGTTGAGGTGGGCGATCATGGTGAGCTTCTATCGGATGATGCCATATGTGCTCTTGAGCTGCTGGATGAACATGCAGAAGAAGAAGCAGTTTGCTGTCAAATTTCCGTGCATGCCGTAGCAGGAACGGAGTCGTCGGGTACAATGAGGTTAAGAGCATTAGTTGGCAATCAGGTAATGTTGTTGCTGGTGGATTTGGGCAGTACCCACACGTTAGTCAATTCAGCGTTTGCAGAGCGTGCCGGATGTAAAATTCAGAACGTCGATCCCGTCATAGTGAGGGTAGCCAACGGAGAAATCCTGCAGTCCAAGCAACAAGTATCTCAATTACAGTGGTGGTGTCAGGGACACACTTTCAGCACTGATATGCGGTTGCTTGAGCTTGGCGCTTATGATGCAGTTTTGGGAGTCGACTGGCTCGATCAATTCAGTCCTATGAACTGTCATTGGGGACTCAAGACCATGGAATTCATACACGCTCATATGAACATCAAACTGCAAGGTGTGCATACTCCGACAGAGCCGACGTTGACAGAGATACGTGCCGAGCAGTTGACTAAGTGGATTCAAGGAAATGAAGTGTGGGCATTGGCAGTATTGCATCCTGAGCACAAACCAAAGTTATCTGACGATCAGACACCCCCACAGTTGCAAGCTCTCTTGGATGAATATGCTGACATTTTTCAGGAACCAACCACATTATCACCACACCGTGAGTTCGACCACGCTATTCATCTCGAGCCCGGCTCCTCTCCACCCAGTGTCCGGCCGTACCGTTACTCGCCACTCCAGAAGGACAAAATAGAGCGTCAAGTTGCCGAGATGCTGAAAGCTGGCCTCATCACTACGAGCATCAGTCCCTTTGCTGCACCTATTTTGCTCGTGAAGAAGAAAGACGGTACCTGGCATTTCTATATAGATTATCGCCGACTCAATGACATTACCATCAAGAACAAGTTCCCACTGCCTGTCATTGATGAGCTCCTTGACGAACTGGCTGGCGCAAGCTATTTCTCCAAGATTGATTTACGGGCAGGCTACCATCAAATACGGATGCACCCAGAAGATGAACCAAAAATGGCATTCAAAACTCACCACGACCACTTCCAATTTCGTGTGATGCCCTTCGGGGTGACGGATGGCCCACCCACTTTCCAGTGCTTGATGAATTCTGTCCTTGCACCAGGAACACGCAAGTATGTCATCGTTTTCCTGGATGACATCTTGACTTACAGTCAATCATTTGACGAGCATCTACTGCACCTACGACAAGTGTTTGCTCTATTGCGTCAGCATCAACTCTATGCGAAGTTATCCAAGTGCTCATTCGCTCAGACATCAATCAGTTATTTGGGTCATGTAATATCAGCGGAGGGGGTGGCCACTGAAACAGATAAGACTGTTGCTATTCAACACTGGCCACAACCGTCTTCCCCAACTGAATTAAGGGTGTTTCTAGGCCTCACTGGCTACTACCGTAAATTTTTCAAGAACTACAGCATTATCACAAAAACCACTGACATCTCTCTTGAGCAAGAAAGGTTTTGTTTGGACCGATGCAGCAACAACAACTTTTCTAAAACTGAAACAGGCCATGGTCACAACACCGGTGCTCGCCCTGTCCGATTTTTCCTTGCCATTTACAGTGGAAACAAATGCATGTGACACCGAGATTGGAGCAGTATTATCTCAACAAGGCCACCCGATCGCTTTCCTCAGTCGCGCGCTCGGGGTCAACAACCTGAAACTCTCTGTCTACGAAAAGGAATTCCTTGCAGTAATGATGGCCATTAATCGCTGGCGCCCCTACCTGCAGCGAGGCCAGTTCACTATTCTGACAGATCACAAAAGTCTCTGCACGCTCGGGGAACAACAACTTGGCTCAGAAGTTCAGCGCAAGGCCATGGCCAAGCTGGGAGGTCTTCAGTTTCAATTCAAATACACACGAGGCATTGACAACAATGCGGTGGATTCTTTGTCCCGTGTCGGCCATTTGTTCACAGTGACATCATCATCCACTTGTCAGCCTTCCTGGATACAAGAGGTTCATAATTCCTATCAAAATGATGCCAAAGCAAGTGAGTTACTCCAAGCATTGACTGTTCGTAGTCCGGACGATCATGGTCACGAACTGGACAGGGGTATGATCAAGTACAAAGGTCGTTTATGGATTGGTGACAATGCTACATTACAAACCAAATTAATCAGCGAGTTGCACTCAGCAGCAGTGGGAGGTCACTCAGGGATCCGGCCTACTTATCTCAGACTGAAGAATCTGTTTTATTGGCCTGGGATGGAACTTCAGGTGGAAGAATTTGTGAAGCAGTGCGCAGTCTGTCAACACGCGAAGCATGAGCGCACACATCCCTCGGGCACTCTGCAACCTTTACCAATACCTGCTCGTTCTTGGAGTGACATCACAATGGATTTCATCGAAGGTCTGCCGCGATTAGAGGGCGCGGATGTTATCCTCGTAGTGGTGGATCGTTTGACCAAATACGCGCATTTCATGGCGCTGCATCACCCTTTCATAGCTCCGCTGGTGGCTCGAGTTTTCCTCAACAACGTCGTCAAGCTGCATGGGGTGCCAGACTCAATTGTTTCTGATCGGGATAAGATTTTCATGAGCGCATTTTGGAGGGAGTTGTTCGCGCTCGTCGGCACCAAGCTGCTATACACCACAGCTTATGTTGGGGAACGTAGCAGAAATTCAAAAATTTTCCTACGAATCACCAAGATCTATCTATGGAGAGACCAGCAACGAGTAGAAAGAGAGTGCATCTACATACCCTTGTAGATCGCTAAGCGGAAGCGTTCAAGTGAACGGGGTTGATGGAGTCGTACTCGTCGTGATTCAGATCACTGATGATCCTAGTGCCGAACGGACGGCACCTCCGCGTTCAACACACGTATAGCTCAACGATGTCTCCCACGCCTTGATCCAGCAAGGAGAGAGGGAGAGGTTGAGGAAGACTCCATCCAGCAGCAGCACAACGGCGTGGTGGTGATGGAGGAGCGTGGCAATCCTGCAGGGCTTCGCCAAGCACCTACTGGGAGAGGAGGAGGTGTCACGGGAGGGAGGGAGGCGCCAAGGGCTCAGGTATGGATGCCCTCCCTCCCCTCCACTATATATAGGGGCAGGGGAGAGGGGGGAGGCGCAGCCTTGCCCCTTCCTCCAAGGAAGGGGTGCGGCTAAGAGGGGGGGAGGAGTCCATCCTCCCCAAGGCACCTCGGAGGTGCCTTCCCCCTTTAGGACTCTCCCCTTTTTCCTATATCTTGGCGCATGGGCCTCTAGGGGCTGGTGCCCTTGGCCCATGTAGGCCAAGGCGCACCCCCTACAGCCCATGTGGCCCCCCGGGGCAGGTGGCCCCACCCGGTGGGCCCCCGGGACCCTTCCGGTGGTCCCGGTACAATACCGATGACCCCGAAACTTGTCCCGATGGCCGAAACAGGACTTCCTATATATAAATCTTTACCTCCGGACCATTCCGGAACTCCTCGTGACGTCCGGGATCTCATCCGGGACTCCGAACAACATTCGGTAACCACATACAAGCTTCCTTTATAACCCTAGCGTCATCGAACCTTAAGTGTGTAGACCCTACGGGTTCGGGAGACATGCAGACATGACCGAGATGTTCTCCGGTCAATAACCAACAGCGGGATCTGGATACCCATGTTGGCTCCCACATGTTCCACGATGATCTCATCGGATGAACCACGATGTCAAGGACTCAATCGATCCCGTATACAATTCCCTTTGTCTAGCGGTATGGTACTTGCCCGAGATTCGATCGTCGGTATACCGATACCTTGTTCAATCTCGTTACCGGCAAGTCTCTTTACTCGTTCCGTAACACATCATCCCGTGATCAACCCCTTGGTCACATTGTGCACATTATGATGATGTCCTACCGAGTGGGCCCAGAGATACCTCTCCGTTTACACGGAGTGACAAATCCCAATCTCGATTCGTGCCAACCCAACAGACACTTTCAGAGATACCCGTAGTGTACCTTTATAGCCACCCAGTTACGTTGTGACGTTTGGCACACCCAAAGCACTCCTACGGTATCCGGGAGTTGCACAATCTCATGGTCTAAGGAAATGATACTTGACATTAGAAAAGCTTTAGCATACGAACTACATGATCTTGTGCTAGGCTTAGGATTGGGTCTTGTCCATCACATCATTCTCCTAATGATGTGATCCCGTTATCAACGACATCCAATGTCCATGGTCAGGAAACCGTAACCATCTATTGATTAACGAGCTAGTCAACTAGAGGCTTACTAGGGACATGGTGTTGTCTATGTATCCACACATGTATCTGAGTTTCCTATCAATACAATTCTAGCATGGATAATAAACGATTATCATGAACAAGGAAATATAATAATAATCAATTTATTATTGCCTCTAGGGCATATTTCCAACAGTCTCCCACTTGCACTAGAGTCAATAATCTAGTTCACATCGATATGTGATTAACACTCAAGGTCACATCCCCATGTGACTAACACCCAAAGAGTTCTGGGTTTGATCATGTTGCTTGTGAGAGAGGTTTTAGTCAACGGGTCTGAATCTTTCAGATCCGTGTGTGCTTTACAAATCTCTATGTCATCTCCTAGATGCAGCTACCACGTTCTATTTGGAGCTATTCCAAATAACTGTTCTACTTGGAGCTATTCTAAATTGTTGCTCCATTATACGTATCCGGTATCTCTACTCAAAGCTATCCGGATAGGTGTTAAGCTTGCATCGACGTAACCCTTTACGACGAACTCTTTTACCACCTCCATAATTGAGAAAATTCCTTAGTCCACTAGTTACTAAGGATAACTTTGACTGATGTCCTGTGATCCATTCTTGGATCACTCTCGTACCCCTTGACTGACTCATGGTAAAGCACACTTCAGGTGCGGTACACAGCATAGCATACTGTAGAGCCTATGTCTTAAGCATAGGGGACGACCTTCGTTCCTTTCTCTCTATTCTGCCATGGTCGAGCTTTAAGTCGTAACTTCATACCTTACAACTCAAGCAAGAACTCCTTCTTTGACTGGTCCATCTTGAACACCTTCAAGATCATGTCAAGGCATGTGCTCATTTGAAAGTACTATTAAGCGTTTTGATCTATCCTTATAGATCTTGATGCTCAATGTTCAAGTAGCTTAATCCAGGTTTTCCATTGAAAACACTTTCCAAATAACCCTATATGCTTTCCAGAAATTCTACGTCATTTCTAATCATTAATATGTCAACAACATATACTCATCAGAAATTCTATAGTGCTCCCACTCACTTCTTTGGAAATACAAGTTTCTCATAAACTTTGTATACACCCAAAATCTTTGATCATCATCAAAGCATACATTCCAACTCCGAGATGCTCACTCCAGTCCTCAGAAGGATTGCTGGAGCTTTGCATACTTATTAGCATATTTCAGGATAGACAAAACCTTTCGGTTGTATCACATACAACCTTTCCTCAAGAATCGTCGAGGAAACAATGTTTTGACATCCTATCTGCAAGATTTCATAAATAATGCAGTAATTGCTAATATAATTCCAACAGACTCTTAGCATCGCTACGAGTGAGAAAGTCTCATCGTAGTCAATTCCTTGAACTTGTCGAAAAACATCTTAACGACAAGTCGAGCTTTCTCAATGGTGACACTTACCATCATTGTCTGTCTTCCTTTTAAAATCCATCTGCACTCAACAGCCTTACGACCATCGAGTTGTTCTGCCAAAGTCTACACTTTGTTTTCATACATGGATCCTATCTCGGATTTTATGGTTTCTAACCATTTGTCAGAATTTGGGCCCACCATCGCTTCTCCATAGCTCGTAGGTTCATTGTTGTCTAGCAACATGACCTTCAAGACAGGATTACTGTACCACTCTGAAGTAGCACGTATCCTTGTCACCCTACGAGGTTTGGCAGTGATTTGATCCGAAACTTCATGATCAATATCATAAGCTTCCACTTCAATTGGTGTAGGTGCCACGGGAACAACTTCCTGTGCCCTGCTACACACTGGTTGAAGTGACGGTTCAATAACCTCATCAAGTCTCCACCATCCTCCCACTCAATTCTTTCGAGAGAAACTTTTCCTCGAGAAAGGACCCGATTCTAGAAACAATCCCTTATTGCTTTCGGATCTGAGACAGGAGGTATACCCAAATGTTTTGGGTGTCCTATGAAGATGCATTTATCCGCTTTGGGTTCGAGCTTATCAGCCTGAAACTTTTTCACATAAGCGTCGCAGCCCCAAACTTTTAAGAAATGACAGCTTAGGTTTCTCTAAACCATAGTTCATACGGTGTCATCTCATCGGAATTACGTGGTGCCCTATTTAAAGTGAATGTGGTTGTCTCTAATGCCTAACCCATAAACTATAGTGGTACTTCGATAAGAGACATCATGGTACGCACCATATCCAATAGGGTGCAACTATGACGTTTGGACACACCATCACACTATGGTGTTCCAGGCTGTATCAGTTGTGAAACAATTTCCACAATGTCTTAATTCTGTGCCAAACTCGTGATTCAGATATTCATCTCTATGATCATATCATAGATCTTTTATCCTCTTGTCACGACAATCTTTCAACTTCACACTGAAATTACTTGAACCTTTCAATAATTCAGACTCGTGATTCATCAAGTAAATATACTCAACATCTACTCGAATCATCTGTGAAGTAAGAACATAACGATATTCACTGCATGCCTCAGCACTCATTGGACTGCACACATCAAAATGTGTTACTTCCAACAAGTTGCTATCTTGTTCCATCTTACTGAAACCGAGGCTTTCAGTCATCTTGCCAATGTGGTATGATTTGCATGTCTCAAGTGATTCAAAATCAAGTGAGTCAAAACGGTCCATTTGCATGGAGTTTCTTCATGCATATACACCAATAGACATGGTTCGCATGTCTCAAACTTTTCAAAAACGAGTGAGCCCAAAGATCCATCAATATGGAGCTTCTTCATGCGTTTTATACCATTATGACTTACATGGCAGCGCCACAAGTAAGTGATACTATCATTACTATCTTATATCTTTTGGCATGAAAATGTGTATCCCTACGATCAAAATTCAATAAACCATTCCTTTAGGTGCAAGAGCACTTATTCAGGTTTAATACTAATCTTGATGGTAGAGGGAGCGTGCGATGTTAGATCACATCAAACTTGGAAACACTTCCAACACATATCGTCAGCTCACCTTTAGCTAGTCTCCGTTTATTCCGTAGCCTTTTGTTTCGAGTTACTAACACTTAGCAACCGAACCGGTATCTAATACCCTGGTGCTACTAGGAGTACTAGCAAAGTACACATTAACACAATGTATATCCAATATACTTCTATCGACCTTGCCAGCCTTCTTATCTACCAAGTATCTAGGGTAATTCTGCTCTAGTGGTTGTTCCCCTTATTACAGAAGCACTTAGTCTCGGGTTTGGGTTTTACCTTGGGTTTCTTCACTAGAGCAGCAGCTGATTTGCCGTTTCATGAAGTATCCCTTCTTGCCCTTGCCCTTCTTGAAACTAGTGGTTTCACCAACCATCAACAATTGATGCTCCTTCTTGATTTCTACTTTCGCGGTGTCAAACATCACGAATACCTCAAGGATCATCATATCTATCCCTGATATGTTATAGTTCATCACGAAGCTCTAACAGCTTGGTGGCAATGACTTTGGAGAACCATCACTGTCTTATCTGGAAGATCAACTCCCACTCGATTCAAATGATTGTTGTACTCAGACAATCTGAGCACAAGCTCAACAATTGAGCTTTTCTCCTTAGTTTGCAGGTTAAGAAAGTCATCGGAGGTCTTATACCTCTTGACATGGGCACGAGCCTGAAATCCCAATTTCAGCCCTCAAAACATCTCATATGTTTCGCGACGTTTCAAAAATGTCTTTGGTGCCTCAACTCTAAACCGTTTAACTGAACTATCACGTAGTTATCAAAACGTGTATGTCAGATGTTCGCAACAACCACAGACAACGTTCGAGGTTCAGCACACTGAGCGGTGCATTAAGGACATAAGCCTTCTATGAAGCAATGAGGACAATCCTCAGTTTACGGACCTAGTCCGCATAATTGCTACTATCAACTTTCAACTAATTTTTCTCTAGGAACATATCTAAACAGTAGAACTATAGCGTGAGCTACGACATAATTTGCAAAATCCTTTTGACTATGTTCAGGATAATTAAGTTCATCTTATGAACTCCCACTCAGATAGACATCCCTCTAGTCATCTAAGTGATTACATGATCCGAGTCAAACTAGGCCGTGTCCGATCATCACGTGAGACGGACTAGTCATCATCGGTGAACATCTTCATGTTGATCGTATCTTCTATACGACTCATGCTCGACCTTTCGGTCTCCATGTTCCGAGGCCATGTCTGTACATGCTAGGCTCGTCAAGTTAACCCTAAGTGTTTCGCGTGTGTTCCGAGGCCATGTCTGTACATGCTAGGCTCGTCAACACCCGTTGTATTTGAACGTCTGAATAAAACACCCGATCATCACGTGATGTTTTGAAACAGCGAACTGTCGCAACGGTGCACAGTTAGGGGAGAACACTTCTTGAAATTGTTGTAAGGGATCATCTTATTTACTACCGTCGTTCTAAGCAAATAAGATGTATAAACATGATAAACATCACATGCAATCAAATAGTGACATGATATGGCCATCATCACTTTGCTCCTTTTGATCTCCATCTTCGGGGCTCCATGATCATCATCGTCACCGGCATGACACCATGATCTCCATCATCATGATCTCCATCATCGTGTCTTCATGAAGTTGCCTCGCCAACTATTACTTCTACTACTATGGCTAACGGTTAGCAATAAAGTAAAGTAATTACATGACGTTTAAGTTGACACGCAGGTCACAAATAAATAAAGACAACTCCTATGGCTCCTGCCGGTTGTCATACTCATCGACATGGCAAGTCGTGATTCCTATTACAAGAACATGATCAATCTCATACATCACATATATCATTCATCACATCCTTTTTGGCCATATCACATCACATAGCATACCCTGCAAAAACAAGTTAGACGTCCTCTAATTGTTGTTTGCATGTTTTACGTGGCTGCTATGGGTTTCTAGCAAGAACGTTTCTTACCTACGCATGAACCACAACGTGATATGCCAATTGCTATTTACCCTTCATAAGGACCCTTTTCATCGAATCCGATCCGACTAAAGTGGGAGAGACAGACACCCGCCAGCCACCTTATGCAACTAGTGCATGTTTGTCGGTGGAACCGGTCTCACGTAAGCGTACGTGTAAGGTTGGTCCGGGCCGCTTCATCCCACGATGCCGCCGAATCAAGATAAGACTAGTAACGGCAAGCATATTGAACAATATCGACGCCCACAACTACTTTGTGTTCTACTCGTGCAAAGAATCTACGCAATAGACCTAGCTCATGATGCCACTGTTGGGGAACGTAGCAGAAATTCAAAAATTTTCCTACGAATCACCAAGATCTATCTATGGAGAGACCAGCAACGAGTAGAAAGAGAGTGCATCTACATACCCTTGTAGATCGCTAAGCGGAAGCGTTCAAGTGAACGGGGTTGATGGAGTCGTACTCGTCGTGATTCAGATCACTGATGATCCTAGTGCCGAACGGACGGCACCTCCGCGTTCAACACACGTACAGCTCGACGATGTCTCCCACGCCTTGATCCAGCAAGGAGAGAGGGAGAGGTTGAGGAAGACTCCATCCAGCAGCAGCACAACGGCGTGGTGGTGATGGAGGAGCGTGGCAATCCTGCAGGGCTTCGCCAAGCACCTACGGGAGAGGAGGAGGTGTCACGGGAGGGAGGGAGGCGCCAAGGGCTCAGGTATGGATGCCCTCCCTCCCCTCCACTATATATAGGGGTAGGGGAGAGGGGGGAGGCGCAGCCTTGCCCCTTCCTCCAGGGAAGGGGTGCGGCTAAGAGGGGGGGAGGAGTCCATCCTCCCCAAGGCACCTCGGAGGTGCCTTCCCCCTTTAGGACTCTCCCCTTTTTCCTATATCTTGGCGCATGGGCCTCTAGGGGCTGGTGCCCTTGGCCCATGTAGGCCAAGGCGCACCCCCTACAGCCCATGTGGCCCCCCGGGGCAGGTGGCCCCACCCGGTGGGCCCCCGGGACCCTTCCGGTGGTCCCGGCACAATACCGATGACCCCGAAACTTGTCCCGATGGCCGAAACAAGACTTCCTATATATAAATCTTTACCTCCGGACCATTCCGGAACTCCTCGTGACGTCCGGGATCTCATCCGGGACTCCGAACAACATTCGGTAACCACATACAAGCTTCCTTTATAACCCTAGCGTCATCGAACCTTAAGTGTGTAGACCCTACGGGTTCGGGAGACATGCAGACATGACCGAGATGTTCTCCGGTCAATAACCAACAGCGGGATCTGGATACCCATGTTGGCTCCCACATGTTCCACGATGATCTCATCGGATGAACCACGATGTCAAGGACTCAATCAATCCCGTATACAATTCCCTTTGTCTAGCGGTATGGTACTTGCCCGAGATTCGATCGTCGGTATACCGATACCTTGTTCAATCTCGTTACCGGCAAGTCTCTTTACTCGTTCCGTAACACATCATCCCGTGATCAACCCCTTGGTCACATTGTGCACATTATGATGATGTCCTACCGAGTGGGCCCAGAGATACCTCTCCGTTTACACGGAGTGACAAATCCCAATCTCGATTCGTGCCAACCCAACAGACACTTTCAGAGATACCCGTAGTGTACCTTTATAGCCACCCAGTTACGTTGTGACGTTTGGCACACCCAAAGCACTCCTACGGTATCCGGGAGTTGCACAATCTCATGGTCTAAGGAAATGATACTTGACATTAGAAAAGCTTTAGCATACGAACTACATGATCTTGTGCTAGGCTTAGGATTGGGTCTTGTCCATCACATCATTCTCCTAATGATGTGATCCCGTTATCAACGACATCCAATGTCCATGGTCAGGAAACCGTAACCATCTATTGATTAACGAGCTAGTCAACTAGAGGCTTACTAGGGACATGGTGTTGTCTATGTATCCACACATGTATCTGAGTTTCCTATCAATACAATTCTAGCATGGATAATAAAGGATTATCATGAACAAGGAAATATAATAATAATCAATTTATTATTGCCTCTAGGGCATATTTCCAACAGCTTATCCTCCTCAGATGGATGGGCAGAGTGAGCGTGTCAACCAGTGCCTAGAGCATTACTTACGTTGTGCTGTCCATGACACGCCGCGTCGCTGGAAGCGCTGGCTGCCCATGGCAGAATTCTGGTACAATTCCAACCATCACAGTGCTCTTGGGTGCACGCCATTCAAGGCCCTCTATGGTGTGGAACCCAATTTCGGAGCCCTTCAAAATCTGTTCACAGTCAAGACACCGGAATCCATCCTGGAACTAGCCGCCGAGCACCAACAATTTACGGACATGCTGAAAGCACACCTCCTCTGTGCCCAACAACGGATGAAGCATCACGCGGACCACAAACGTACAGAGAGGGAATTCACATTGGGGGAGTAGGTCCTTCTGAAATTGCAGCCATATGTGCAGGCCTCCGTTGTCGGTCGACCATGCCCCAAACTTGCTTACAAGTTCTTTGGCCCCTACAAGATCATCAGCCGGGTGGGATCGACAGCCTACAAGCTCGAATTGCCGCCGAAAAGCAAAATTCACCCGGTTTTCCATGTGTCGCAGCCCAAGCCGTTCACGCTGGACTACTCTCCAGTCTTTAATCAGCTGTCGGCGCCACCTGATCTCACAATTGGTGACTTGGTGCCGCAAGCCATCTTGGAGCGCCGTTTGGTCAAGCAGGGGAACACGGCGATTCTGCGGGTCTTGGTTCATTGGCGCACCTTGTCGCCGACGAGTGCGACGTGGGAGAACTACAATGTCCTACGGCAGCGTTTCCCGGACATCGATCTCGTCGCGGGAGCTCCTTCTCAAGGAGGGGCAAATGTCACGCCCTCCTCTCCTGCTGCAACCACAGACGAGACGGCGGACAGCAAGGCACCCATGGTGCGACTACGGGAGGAGAACGACAAGGGCCCACGTGAAGAGGATGAAGACTAGTCTTCAGTTAGGTGGGTGTGTATGACTGGTGGGGCCCCAGGACCATCAGGGTTATATGCGTGTGTGAGGCCAGAGGTCGGGCAGCTTGTATTCTGAATTTAGTCAAACTCTGTATTCTCTCTCTCTTGCTGAAAAAGTCCCTCACCTGCCCTTCGTCTACCTCGATCCCCTTCTCCTCCCTGATCTCCCTCTACCTCCCCTGGTCCGATCCGACGAGGGTCGTGACAGTTCGCTTACAGTTATAGGGATCTTTCTTATGCACATGGTATTCCAATGATAACGTCCCATACTACTATTCAGTTTTTAGTTGTCATCTCAGTGCTAAAATGGCTTTTTTCTAATTCATGTATCTATATTGTTGCCTGGAGCAACGCACGGGCATTTAACTAGTTTCTAAAAAATCATGATTTTTAAAAATTTCCGGATCATTTGATTTCAATTTTTTGAATATTTGTCGAAAAAGAAAACTTTTTTACAAAATCACGAATATTTTTGAATCCACAAGTATTTTATGATGTACTCCCTCCGTCCCATAATGTAAGACGTTTTTTGACACTACTCTAGTGTGGGAAAACGTCTTACATTATGGGACGGAGGGATTATTAACCATTTTATTCCAGAATTCACATTTTTTTTAAAATCTGAACTTTTTCGAAGTACCAAATTATTTAAAATAAAAAAATAAAAAACAAAATGAAAATGAAAATAAATAAATATGAAATTACAAAATAGGCCGCCCGGACATGGGTCGGCCCAAACAGGCACGTTGCGTCTTCTGCGAGTGCACAAAGCGCAGTATAGGAGGTCATTACTGCATGGGCGGGCCAGGCAGGGGATTTCCCGGTGTAAAACATTTTTTTATCACTTACAAGTGGCTTTGGTGAGTAATATTTTACAAGTTTGAGGGGAACTTTCATGACATACCGTCAGAACTAATAGCCCCTTTATTATTAGGTTTACTTGGCGACCGCCCTCTCCGGTCCTGCTCGTCTAGTTTATCTACAAGAGCCACCCAGGCGACCCACCCGAACGTGATTAGTTGCATTCTTGTTAACCTTTTCTTTTCTTTTTCATTTTTTCTAGTTTTTTTGTTTTTTCTTTTTAGGATTGTTTTAAGAGTTGACGAACTTTTTTCAAGTTTTTTGAAAAAAAATCAATAAACTTTTTTTAAAAAATGGTGAGCTTTTTAAATTCACAAACTTGTCTCAAAATTACATGGTTTTTTGAAATTGGTTATTCCTATATTTTTTTGAGTGCACGTGTTTATTAAATTAAACTATATAAAACCGGCGGCCATGTCAATTTGCGAACAAGAAAAAGAACACAGAGATGCCGGTTTTTTTTAGGGAAAGACAACGATCTAGTTTTTTTTGTTTTTTGAGAATCTCACAAAGCTTTATTACTGAATCATAATGTTCATAGGACAAAAAGAAGATCGCCGGGTTGTCCTAGCCAAGTGTGTCGGCCAAACCCTAAATATAACGCATGCTTTGCGAGATTATGGGCCTCCGTATTGGAGGTCCTATACTCATGAGTAAACGAACATGAAATAAAGGTAGTTGCTCTAGTCTTGATTTCCTCGACAATGGCTCCAAATTCTGCTGAGCTTCCCTGTCTGATTGCATCTACCACCACCTTGCAATCGGAGGCAACAAGTAAATGGTTGATATAGAGATCTTATGAAAGTGCTAATGCCTCCCGAACAGCTAGTGCTTCTAGCACTTGGGGGTTGTGCAGTCCTCTGAAAACGAGAGCTAACGCTCCCATGAACAAACCTCTCTCATCCCTGCAAACCACACCAACTGCGCCAAACGTACCTGGGCGTGACACGGCCGCGTCCACATTGAGTTTGTAGTAATCTGTTGGTGGTGGAATCCACGTACGGGGTCGTGGTACTGCTATCCCATGTGCTTCCTCCTTCTTCTTCTTCAAAAACTCTATGTCTGATAAGTAAGCTTTGATGAAGTTGTCAGTGGCAAACGGAGTCTGGTATATATCCTCATGTATAGCTTTCCGTCTTGCACTCCAAATCGCCCATAAAGTAACAATCATCAACTGAAATTGCTCCGGTGGAAGAGAGTCATTCATGGCAAAGAGCCACAGCCGTGCGTCAGGTTCTGAGGTTGCCCACATGCGCTCGACCATCTCGGCTTCTGAAAGTGCCCACACACACCTAGACACATTACACTCCAGCAAAGAATGCCGCCAGCTATCCTGCCCTCCGCATAGGGAGCAAGCACTCGTAGTGGCCATATGACGATGGTTTAGGACATCTCCCGTAGGGAGTGAGTGTTGCGCCAATCGCCAAGTGAAAAAGCGCAGTTTCGGTGGCACTGACATGTTCCATAGCGAGTTCCACCCCCTCATCTCATGTTCAGAGTTGGAAGGATCCTCCCTTTCCTCCAGCCATGCCTCGCACCCAATCTTGATCTTGACAATCATCTTATAAGCTGACCGTACAGAAAAACGCCCCCTTGGATCATCATTCCATGCCCAAAAATCGTCCACACGCCGTGTACAGAGCGGTATTTGCAAGATCGCCTCCACATCAATGGGTATGAACACCTGTCTAAGCAAGTCCTCTCGCCACGCAGCTCTAGTGTGGTCGATCAGATCAGAAACCAGTTGCGGTGGGTCAGCAACTAAGGAGGCCACCGGCTTCATCATTCCGTCCCTTGGGATCCAACTATGTTGCCATATGTTCGTGGTAGTTCCATCACCAATACGCCGGATAGCTCCTTGGGTGATAATATCTCTCCCATCAAGTATAGATCGCCACACCTGAGAAGGATGTGGACCTAGTTGAGCTTCAAGGACTGTACATTGTGGAAAATATGATGCTTTAAGGATTTGTGCACTAAGAGAGGAGGGATCATTCAATAATCTCCAAATTTGCCGAGACAAAAGTGCCAAGTTGAAGATTTCTATATCCCGAAAGCCAAGTCCTCCCAAACTTTTCGGTCGGGTCATCAAATCCCAAGCTACCCAACATGGTTTCCTCTTGCCTCTCTTGCTCCCCCACCAAAATTGACGAATGAGTGACGTAATGCTTCCACAAAGGCCTCGAGGTAATCTGAAGCAAGACATCGAAAAAACTGGTAAAGCTTGAGCCACAGATTTTATGAGAACCTCCTTTCCTGCCACTGATAAAAGTTTCTCCATCCATCCCTTTATCCTTTCCCAAACTCTGTCTCGTAAATATTTGAAGGTGCCATTTTTGGACTGTCCAACATCGGTCGGCAGACCCAAATACTTTTCACTCAAAGACTCATTCTGCACATTAAGTATATTCTTTATCTCCACCCTAAGGGTCTCCGGGCATCCCTTACTGAAAAATATGGACGATTTATCATAGTTTACCCTTTGGCCCGAAGCCAAGCAATATGCATCAAGTAGGTTTGAAACCTCATTTGCCCCCTGGACACTAGACTTGAAAAGCAACAGGCTGTCATCTGCAAACAAAAGGTGGTTCACTACCGGAGCCGTGGGCGCCACCTTTATGCCACCGAGCACTAATGACTGAGAACTGTGTTTTAAAAGGCACGAAAGGCCCTCTGCTGCAATCAAGAATAAGTAAGGGGAAATAGGATCTCCCTGCCTGATACCCCTGGAAGGTGAGAAGCTCTCTAATCTTTCTCCATTAAACAAGACCGAGAATGAAACAGAAGTGATCATGCTCATAACTGTATGGATCCAATCTGGTGCAAAGCCAAGCTTAACCATAATTGCCTTTAGATAAGGCCACTCTAGTCTGTCATATGCCTTCATCATATCAAGCTTAAGTGCACAAAAGCTATTTGTCTTGGATCTTTTTCTCTTCATGAAGTGCAAACATTCATACGCACAAATAATATTATCCGTGATCAACCTCCCGGGAACAAAGGCTGATTGCTCCTTTGAGATAATATCTGGCAATATCAACTTCAATCTATTCGATACCACTTTAGAAGCTATTTTATAAATCACATTGCAAAGGCTGATAGGCCTAAACTGGGTAAGTAGAGTGGGATTTTGTACCTTGGGTATCAACACGAGTACCGTATCATTAATGCTTGCAGCAGTCTCCTCTCCACGGACGATCCGAAGCACCACTTTAGTTACTTCATCCCCACAAATGTCCCAGTGGCGCTGATAGAAGTGTGCAGGAAAACCATCTGGCCCCGGTGCCTTCGTAGGAAACATCTGAAACAGGGCCTGCTTTACTTCCTCATTTGTGTAAGGAGCGCAAAGCGAAGCATTCATCTCTGGTGTCACTTTCCGAGGCACATGTTGTAATACATCAT
Organism: Triticum aestivum; assembly: GCF_018294505.1. NCBI lineage: Eukaryota > Viridiplantae > Streptophyta > Magnoliopsida > Poales > Poaceae > Triticum > Triticum aestivum. Next base: position 91,840,699 of record NC_057804.1, read on the forward strand.
CTACCCCCTGTACACCTTCCGTCGTGTACAAGGTTTTATAGAAATCTGTCACAAGTTGTTTCATCTCAGCCTTGTCCTCTACTCTTATACCCAGTGCATTGTGTAGAGCTCGAATCATATTCTTCCTACGCCGCATATTTGCTCTCATGTGAAAAAAATTTGTGTGGCGATCACCCGCGGTCAGCCACTGTATGCGCGATCTTTGTCTCCATATTAACTCCTCCCTATGATAGAGCTCAACCAGTCGTTCATTCAACTTTTGCTCAAGGTGATTTGGAGCAGTCCTAGACGGAACACTCTGAAGCCTCTCTAGCTCCGCTTTTGCCTTCTTGATCTCCTTCCTAACACTTCCAAAAGTTGCATCCTCCCATGCCGAGAGGTTCTTTGACAGAAGCTCCAATTTTCTGCGAATCCCCTCAACTCCTTGATCCGGTTGCAGTTCGCTCCATCCTGAGCTGATAGTGTCACGCCATGATTCATGTGACTCCCACATCACTTCGTACCAGAAGCTCGGTTTAGGGCGTGGTAAAACCTCTTCAAACTGTACGAGTATTGGTCCATGATCCGAGGACGCCAAAGTTAAGTTTGTAACCTTGGCCATAGGGAAAAGCGCCACCCAATCAGCTGTGGCCATCGCTCTGTCAAGCCTCACGCCGGTGTAGGATCCCCTGGTCACTTTTTTCTCAAAGGTCCAAAATCTTCCATGATAGCCCAAGTCCATCAACATGCAAACGTCAACCGCATCCCGGAAACCTTGTATTTGTGCATTACTCCGATTAGCAGCTCCCTCATGTTCATCCGGACGTAAAACTTCGTTAAAATCGCCCAAACACAGCCAAGGGAGGTTGCTAAAAGACGCCAACCCCTTTAGGAGATCCCATGTTTGGTGTCTCAGTTGTGTCTGGGCCTCGCCATACACGCATGTCAACCTCCATGGGTCTTTCCCTTCCTCTACCACCTTTGCATCAATATGATAAACAGAATCACCCAAGATCTCAACATTTATTGTATTATTCCAAAAAATCCCTATTCCTCCACTTCTTCCTTGACTATCTATCGCATAGGCATTATCATAGCCCAAAGTGTTAGCTAAAGCTTCTACACGTGCACCCTTTACTTGAGTTTCAACAATACACAACACGGTAGGGGGAAATTTCTTCGCAAAGTCGCGAAGCTCACGAACTGTCGCGGCTTTACCCGCGCCGCGACAGTTCCAACAAAATGAACTCATTGCATCCGGCGGCACTCCTCGGAGGAGCCCGCCGATCCATCATACTGGTCCTTGCCACGTTCCACTCCATCTGTCACCATACTCGGTGTCCCTGCATCAGACATCTCCTTAAACAGGGCTCCTTTATTGCCAACATCTTTCTTCCGTCGCTTCACCTCTTTCCTTGGAGACACATATACAGGCGGCATCGGTGGAACCCTGTCCGGCTTTCTAGAGATTACAAGAGCTGTAGAGCTCACTGGGACCACGTCCCCTTCTCCATCATCGCTCGACTGAATTGTCTCTGGATGGTTCTTGTCCGAAGATTGCCTCTTGTTACTTGCCACCACTACCCCCAGCGTTGCAGCAGTCGGTTCCTCGATCATACCCTTGGGCTCGCTTGGCCCCGATACTTCTGTGGTCATTGCATTGTCCTCTCCTTCATCCTGCCTCCCCGCCTCCCTGCGAGGTTCATTCTGATATGCATTGAAGCGCCAACTTTGATTGGGGTTATACTGCTCTTGCCCCCTACCTCTTCCTCCTGCATTCCTTGGGCCGCCTCGTCCCCTCTGGTTACCAAAACCACCTCTGCCAGGTTGCCTGAAGCGAATATTGTCAGCCAGAACAAAGTCACCCCACTCAAACTTTGTCTCATCATGAACACCATCACCACACTCCTCGTGCCAATGCCCGCATTCACCACAGTTAAAGCAAAAGACAGGTAATTTCTCGTATTTTACTTGATATCTAACTCGTTCATCCCCCTTCTTTCCAGTGACAAACCTCTTAATTTTTGCGTTGATATCGATTTTCACCCTCACCCGGACAAATTCACCAAAGAAACCTGCCGGTAGCTTGAGCTGCACTTCTTCCACCTCGCCAATTCGTGATGCCATCCCCCTGACTGCAGGCTCGATCAAAAAGTTGTCAGGTAAACGATGGATTTGCGCCCAAACTGCCAACTTATCCAACTTGATGCTATCAGGGTTTTTGAACCCATCATACTCCACCAAAATCACTGCTTGGTCTCTGAAAAGCCATGGCCCCTCTAGCATGGCCTTATTCGAATCCCCTAGACAACCAAACTGCGTTGTGAACAAGTTGTCCTTCACCTTCCTCCAGACTACCGTTTTCGCTGGATTCCAGGCTGCACGCATGTCCCCATAAAGAGCATTAGGGCTGAAAGTCCTTGTAGTGTGTACCCTGGCTATGGCTAGCCACTTCGCCGGTGCCCCCAGATCCGGCAACTCCTCCTCCCACACGAAATCATCATCTTCCTCCTCCTGCAAATTCAACCTGGCTAGCAGCTCCTCCATCGTCTCCTTGCCATGCCGCCCCTGCGAGCTTGATCCCGACGCCATGAACCGAGCAGTCTAGTCGCCGCCAACGAAAACCCTAGATCGATCTGCCGGAGAAACCACTATAACCAAGGCCGGGTAAGGTCATGAGGGGCCTCCCTTGATCAGCCCGAGTCCAGGGGATCACCAGCAGGTTCGATCGGGGAAAAGAAGGTAAGATCCGGCCGCGGCGCCGGAGTATGTCGAAACCCTAGGCTATCGCCGTCGGGGAGAGAAAACTCGCCAAACAAATCTCAACTTGCCTTGTAGCTTCAACGTGTCACGAAATCCACGATGTTCCTGGACGGACCTCCCGCACGTCGCCTAGCTGCTCAACTCGCGGAGTGAGCACAGCGAGGCAAAGGAGCACTAGCCTTTGTTTGGGCCGGCCCAGACACATTCCACGCGTGAGCGCAGATTTCCCTAGCCGGCGCCAAAGGCGCTTACTAGGAGGTCCCGAGACAGGGCCGGACTTTCTAATGATGGCACTGGCTTGGCTGGATTGACATGAACTTCTATTAGGACAGCAACTGTTTTGCCCCTTGTCGAAGTTTGACTATGCTAAAAAGAAAAGTAGGCGAGACACATGCCCGTGACTGCATATGTATGATCAATTTATTACATTGATGCGCTCAAATTTAGCAAGTTTACTATTTTATTATAATTTTTATAAGTTAATAAAATGTTGGCAATTGATTCCATTTTTGGGAAGATTGATTGGGAAAATCAAAGATGGAAGGAAAAAAATCATAAAGGAGAAGGGAACAGGGGGATGTATATAAGGAGGTTGGATAAAGGAGAGGTGAAATGGAACCTTGTATATAAGGAGATTTCTTTTCTTGTTTTTGTTTCAAGTTCGGGTTTTTGTTTGTTTAGCTTTTTCTTTCATTTTTTTTTGGAAAAAGTAGTTATTGAGTGTCTGTCTGTTCAGTTTTTTCCTTTTTCGTAATGTCTGGTGCGTAATTTAATAGAGTTTCATGACTATTGAAAAACTGTTCAACATATATTAAAAACTGTTTATTGTAGATAAAATATGTTTAGTGTACATTAGAACCAAATTACCATACATTAAAAAAAGTTTGGTTTGCATGAAAAAAATGTTCACCTTATGTTAGAGAAATTTGATTGTGCATTAAAAGAAATTGATTGTATATATTGTAAATGTTCAACGTGTATTACAAATAGTTCATCCTACATTAAAAACAGTTCGTGAATGTTCATCATATATCAATAAACAAAATTCTATTTACATAGAAACATATTCATAATATATTATACTGAAGAAAAGTTTATATTATAGAAACGTATAAGAATGGAAAAGGCAAGAAAACCATAAAGGAAAACCACACAGAAGAAAAAAAATGAAAAAAAATTAGAAGGGAAGACAGTGCTGGAAGAGGAGAAACTAAAATAAAATAAAAATAAGGATAAAAAAACTAAATCATAGAAGAAGAAGAAGAAGAAGAAGAAAATAGCACCAGCGAATGAAATGGAAGCAAGCAACTCGAACGCAAAACTTAAAACCGGCCGCCCAACTCACTCCTTCTGCAGGCGTGGCATCAACTATAGCGATACGGTAGCTTCTCTCGTCAGAAGGTTTTTTTATCTCTTACCTACGTATTCGGCTGACCCATTTCTTCTCATCCGTCGCTCGCTCGTGATTGATCGATTTCTTGCGCCCCCTCACCCTTGCATTGGTTGGGTCCTGTTTTCATTCTTTTTTGTGTATCCTTTTTTTATCTTCACGACTTTTCTATGGTTTTTTGTTTTATTTGTTTTTCATCATTTTCTTCATTTTTCATGGTTCTTAATGGTTTTACTTCCTTTTATATTTTTCTTTGTTTTTAATCGGTTTCTTTTTTTCCAGGATTTTCAATGAGTTTTTCTTTTATTTCTTCCTTTCTTCAGTTTTTGTCTCTTGTTTCTATGTTTCCCCTTTTTTCCGGTTTTCTAGGTTCCAGTACAAATTCAACATTTTTAGTATAAATCAATGTTTTTTATAGGCGTCGTATCTAATGCATCCGGGATGGCTTGTGCATCCGTGTATCCATCGACTCCTCGGCCGGCCGATTACCATCGATCAAAAGCAATAGAAAACTGCAAAAACACGCCCGCAGCAGCTCTGTTATGTCTGCTAATTTGCTAATAACCCCTTGAGCAGTGGCGGAGCTATGTTGAGGCCAGGGGGGGCCGCTGCCCCCCAGCCTTGGGGAAAAGTCTGAAGATTTTTTTTTTGAAGGACCTAGATTAGAGGAAAATTAGCCTTTCGCTCCCCCAGGTCTTTATCATTTACGTTTGCCCCCCCCCCCCCCCCCCCCCCCCACAGTACTTTTTGTGTAGCTCCGCCACTACCCTTGAGGGAACCAACTCTCCTAATTCCATGCCCTGTCTCCCTCCCAAACCCTAATCAGGGCCGCAACATGCATTGCAACGACAGCGACGGCAACGAGGGCATGCATCTGCTAGGACAATTGCCACGACAGAATTCATCTGCCGAGATGATCTCCAAGACCGCCACAACGAGATGCAGCCCCGACTCCCCCTCAGCGCTTGATATGCTGCAGCCGATCATCGGCGGCTCCTCTTGTTATGGATGTTGAACATGCATCAACAGTGATGGATGGATCTCGCGTGGCCTCCTTTCTCCATAATTCAAGTGGTGACCCAGAGTATGCCTCCCCATCTAGCCATCAGGAAGCCCATCTGACTTGCCCTGATACGACTGTAGAAAATGCTACTGTTGCAAAATATGAACTGAACTGCAGTACGGTGCGTGGAGCTGCAGGTAACACATACAAAAGAACTAATATTTGTGTATATTGTAACATGCGTACTTGTTGTGTCGACGACTAATGAGGTAGATGAATGTGCAGCTAGAGAATCTGGCAAAAGCTTGCAAACTCAAATGAACGAGGGAGAATTTGCAACACCGATAAAGAAAGCCAATATTTCTCTATTCGTGAGTTTAATAATTTTTTCTTGACCATGTCCCTTTTTAGTTCAGAGAGTTAGCCTACTGATGATTATCATGATTGATTATTTATTTTTCAGTGCTCGTCTTTTATGCCGAGATGCAACGAGAAGTTGAAGCCTAAAATAGGGATGTCATTTGAAGGGTTAAGCTTTACATACCGTTAGGAAGTTAATGGTTGATATTAGGGTTGATCAAGGTTAATCTCCTAGGGTTATCTGCAACAGTGATTGATATTAGGGTTGATCTCCTGGGGTTAAGCTTTACTTAGGAAGTTAATGAGGCTCAAGAAAAATCAGCCTCATTGGATCAAGGAAGACTATACTTGCTGTAGAAACTGGAATTTGGGTTCAGAACAGAAATGATTTTCTGTAGCAAAAATATTTCAAAAAGTTATGCAATATTTTTGCCCAGGGAAGTGTGCCAAGGTCCAAAAAATATTTCGGAATTTTCTGAGGATTTTAGGAGCAAGAAAAATGAGGGTTGCTTTGGAGCACAAGTTTCCGAATTGAATTTCAGAGAAGAAAATGAACATTTTTATTTTATGAAAAATATTCCTTGGGTCATTTTGGGATTTTTCAGAGAAAGAATGATGATTAAGAGATGGATGGGTCACTTGCGTGAAAATCATGGGCATGCCCAACTGTTTAAGTCCATCTGAAATTGGTAAAAAAAACCAAATGCAAAGCAGAGGCAAAAGAAATCCGGAAAAAGAGAGAAGGCAAAAACCAGGCTGTCACAACCCACTTAGGATGAATCTCGTCCTCGAGATTCGGTTGCTCGAGAAAACAATTCTGGGTAGGTTGTCCTTCAAAATTCCTCTCTTTCCCAGATTGCTTCTTCCTCGGTGTGATGCTCCCACTGGACCTTATAAAACTTTATGACTTTACTGCGAGTGACTCTTTCTATCTCACCCAATATTCTGAACGGTCTCTCCTCATAGGTTAAATCCTTCGCAAGCTCTATTTCTGCCATATCAGTCCTTTTCTTGGGTGGCGAAATACATCTTCTTAGCTGTGAGACATGGAACACGTTGTGTACTTCTGACAATTCCAACTGATAAGCAACTGTGCCAACTCTGGTCATAATTGGGAACGGACCAATATATCTAGGTGCCAGTTTTCCCCGGGTCTGAAATCTCTTGACTCCTTTCATGGGTGTGAGTCGGAGGTACGCGTGCTCTCCGGGTTCAAAACTGATCTGACGGTGCTTTGCATCGTAATAACTCTTCTGTCGGGACTTGGCCAACTGCAGTCTATCTCGGATCTCCTTGACTTGCTTTTCAGCTTCCATCATTAAATCAGTTCCGAAAATGTGGCTATCTCCGGTTTGAGACCAGTTTAGTGGAGTGCGGCACTTCCGGCCATATAGAGCTTCATAAGGTGACATCTTCAAGTTGGTCTGGAAGCTATTGTTGTAGGAGAACTCAGCATATGATAGACAATCTTCCCACTTGGGTCCTTAGGCCAAAGCACATGCTCGAAGCATATCTTCGAGTATCTAATTTACCCGCTCAGTCTGCCCGTTTGTCTGAGGATGATAGGTTGTGCTGTATTTTAGGGCAGTCCCCAAGGCTTGATGGAGACGTGACCAGAATGTTGAGGTAAAGAGAGAACCTCGGTCTGAAGTAATTCTTCTTGGCACTCCATGCAAACTAACGATTCTAGACACATATAACTGTGCGAGTTGATCGGCTCGGTAGGTGGTTCGGATAGGGATGAAGTGAGCTACCTTAGTCAGCGTGTGACGCCCCCGATTCAATCGTACACTAATCATGCACGCAAATGTGTACGATCAAGATCAGGGACTCACGGGAAGATATCACAACACAACTCTAAAACATAAATAAGTCATACAAGCATCATAATACAAGCCAGGGGCCTCGAGGGCTCGAATACAAGTGCTCGATCATAGACGAGTCAGCGGAAGCAACAATATCTGAGTACAGACATAAGTTAAACAAGTTTGCCTTAAGAAGGCTAGCACAAACTGGGATACAGATCGAAAGAGGCGCAAGCCTCCTGCCTGGGATCCTCCTAAACTACTCCAGGTCGTCGTCAGCGGGCTGCACGTAGTAGTAGGCACCTCCAGAGTAGTAGTCGTCATCGACGATGGCGTCTGGCTCCTGGGCTCCATCGTCTGGTTGCAGCAATCGAGTAGAGATAGGGGGAAAAGGGGAAACAATGCAACCGTGAGTACTCATCCAAAGTACTCGCAAGCAAGGAACTACACTACATATGCATGGGTATATGTGTAAGGAGCCATATCAGTGGACTGAACTGCAGAATGCCAGAATAAGAGGGGGATAGCTAATCCTGTCGAAGACTACGCTTCTGGCAGCCTCCGTCTTGCAGCAAGTAGAAGAGAGTAGATTGAAGTCCTCCAAGTAGCATCTCCAATTAGCATCTCCAGTAGCATCGCATAGCATAATCCTACCCGGCGATCCTCCCCTCGTCGCCCTGTGGAAAAGCGATCACCGGGTTGTCTGTGGAACTTGGAAGGGTGTGTTTTATTAAGTATCCGGTTCTAGTTGTCATAAGGTCAAGGTACAACTCCAAGTCGTCCTGTTACCGAAGATCACGGCTATTCGAATAGATTAACTTCCCTGCAGGGGTGCACCAACTTACCCAACACGCTTGATCCCATTTGGCCGGACACACTCTCCTGGGTCATGCCCGGCCTCGGAAGATCAACACGTCGCAGCCCCACCTAGGCAAAACAGAGAGGCCAGCACGCCGGTCTAAACCTAAGCGCGCAGGGGTCTGGGCCCATCGCCCTAAGCACACCTGCACGTTGCGCGGGCGGCCGAAAGCAGACCTAGCCTAGTGGCGTTCCAGTCCAATCCGGCGCGCGCTGCTCCGTCGCTGACGTCTGAAGTGCTTCGGCTGATACCACGACACCGGGATACCCATAACTACTCCCGCGTAGATGGTTAGTGTGTATAGGCTCGTAGCCAACTCAGATCAAATACCAAGATCTCGTTAAGCATGTTAAGTATCCGCGAACGCCGAACAGGGCCAGGCCCACCTCTCTCCTAGGCGGTCTCAACCTTCCCTGTCGCTCCGCCACAAAGATCCACTCGCGGGTGCTCCACCAGCCGACCCGACTTTAGTCTCCACATGTATCATGTATAAAGTATATTGTATATACCCGTGATCACCTCTCGAGTGATCACGGCCCGATATTATAGCACGGCTGACGGACAAGAATGTAGGGCCACAGATGAATATACTAGCATCCCATACTAAGCATATAGGATTGCAGGTAAAGGTAACAACAGTAGTATCAAGGACAGGCTATGCATCAGGATAGGTATAACAGAAAGCAGTAACATGCTACACTACTCTAATGCAAGCAGTATAGAGTAGAATAGGCGATATCTGGTGATCAAGGGGGGGGGGCTTGCCTGGTTGCTCTGGCAAGAGAGAGGGGTCGTCAACTCCGTAGTCGAACTGGGCAGCAGCAGCGTCGGTCTCGTAGTCTACCGGAGAGAAGAGGGGGGAGGAAACAATGAATACCATGTAAACAGATGCATATCGATGCATGACAAGACAAGTAACGATGCCAGGCGTGCCCTAGCATGGTATGAGGTGATGCCGGTTAAGGGGGAAAACATCCGGGAAAATATCCCCGGGGTTTCGTGTTTTCGGGCAGAGGAGCCGGAGGGGGAAAGTTGCGGGTTCGATAGGTTAGGGGTGTGTGGAGGATGAACGGACGGTGTAACCGGATTCGTCTCGTCGTTCTGAGCAACTTTCATGTTGAAAATATTTTAATCCGAGTTACAGATTAAAAGATATGATTTTCTAAAGATTTTATTAATTTCTAGAATTTAAGTAATTATTTAATTTAACCCGAAAATGGAATTATGACATCAGCATTATGTCAGGGTGATGTCAGCAGTCAACTAGTCAGTTGACCTAGTCAAACTGACATGTGGGTCCCACTGTCATTATCTGTTAACTAATTAACCATGTTAATTAGATTAATTAACAGATTAGTTAGATTAGTTATTTAATTAGGTTTATTAAACATAATTAATTAAGTTAATTAATTTAATTAATTTAATTTAATTTAATTATATTTTTATTATTATTAATATATTTTTTTATCCCCTTTTTTTTGTTCTGGGGGCTTGAGGCCCCACTTGTCATAGGCCCATAGGGGCCTAACGGATCGGGTGCGCCCGATCGGGCGGTTTTGGGCGCAGGCGACAGGCCCGAACGGGCGCAAGGCGAAGCCCCCAGGGGTGCGGCACGGGCGCACGGCGACCGTGGCCGGAGCAGCGGCACGGCGGGGCCGGGGCGGAGCCGAGGCCGAGAGGGCGCTCGCCCGCAGGGACGGCGAGGCCGCGGCCGGTGACGGCCTCAGGGCGGGTGGTCGCCGGCAGGGTCGGCGCGACCGAGCCGCGGCCAGCGAGAGGGGCCGGGAGGACAGGGGATGCGCGATGCGAGGGGGAGCGGACGGCGTGGGTGGGCGGTGCGCGGTGAGCGCGCAACGGGTGGCGCCGGAGCGTGTCGACCGCGGGCAGGGAGGGCGGTGACCGTGGCGACCTAGGGAGAGAGGGGGCGAAGGGGGAGCTATCGGGGGGAAGTAGGGTCAGGGCAGCGGGGCTCGGGGTGGATGCCGGGGACGACGTGCGGCGGGGAAGCAGGCCGGCGGGGGAGGGGCTCCGGTGAGGCGGCGTTCTCCGGGCGCGGGGCGGCGAGGTCGTCGCGGCGACGGGCGACGGGGTCGGGGGTTTGCCCCGGTCCAGATCCAACCGAGAGAGGGGGGAGGAGGCCGGGAGGTGCTGGGCCGGCGAGGTGGCGTCGCGGAGGAGGATGGAGGCGCGGTGGGTGTGGCGATGGGAGGCGTCGGGAGCGCGGGATCGATCCCGATCCAGATCGGGAGAGAGGAGGGGGGCGCGCGGGGTGGGGCGAGTGGGGGTCGGGGAGCGGGTTAGGGTTTGCGGGGTGGGGGAATAAGGGAGGGAGTGGCCGGCTGGGCCCTTGCCCAGCTGGGCCGGTGGCCGAATGGACCGGCCAGTTGGGTCGGCTGGCCCGGGGGGGTGCTTGCTTTTCTTTTCCTCTTTTTTCCTTTTTTTTGTATTCTGTTTTTATTTCTTTTTTTTATTTATTTTCTTTAACTGTTTTAATTCAACTTAGGGCATTTAAGTATTTGATAAATTTGTGTTTTCTTTACTATAATTACCTCTGTGATATTCGGCACAACCTGAACATTTTTTTTTGATGTTTGAAAATTGTTGATGTTTGACAATATTTAAATTTTGAATTTGAAAAGTTTCGAACCGACGCGAGATTAAATAGTGACGGAGGTGACGTGGCATATTTAGCAGAGGTTACTGTAGCTTAATTATCCGGGCGTCACAAATCTCCTCTACTACAAGAAATCTCGTCCCGAGATTTAAGAGATGGAGTACGGGGGAAGTTCTGGTTACGAAATTCTAACGGATCTTCTCGGCCCTGATTGCTCTTCTCAAAGAGGTTGATCCATAGCATTGATGTCTTCCATTAAATGCATACGGGCATCATGATGAAGTCGTCATTCTTCCTTCGGGGTCTCCGTCGTACTTACGAAAAGATAAGGGGGAAAACTCGTGAAGTACGAAGTTCAATACATGTTAAGTACCTAGGGGCTATCTCAGTGAACGAGGTATAGAGTCACCTCTCGAGTTGAAATTCAAGAAAGTCATCGAGAGTAAATTAAGAAGGTGAAATAAGGAGTTTCAAGTGGATATGCAACCGTTTGTGGCCTGAAACAAAATGTGACAGGGGTTCAGAGCAATGGGAAAGTATTGCGTCTGGTACCAGAATAGATCACTATGAAGGTGGCCCGTGAATTACCTATGAAGCCAAGCGGGTGGAATAACTTTGGAAATGGGGGTGTGTAGAAGAATCAGGTTTCGATCCTGTGGAACTGTGGGTTATGGGCCCACCATGTGGGTTAAAAGTAGAAGGAGTGGTGACATCTTGCGTGATCATGTAAGCAAGGCAGGTTAGAGGATAGCCTGTCATTTATGTCGGCAACAACATCGGTACCAAGGGCGAGGGACGAAGAGAACCATTTTCCTGCTCGTCGAAACGAGGCGGACCAATAGGCAAAGTTCTCGTCCATCGGTGGCTACCGGAATGTTATCGACAAATGCAACAGGGTCTTGCTGACAGAATTGTACACTGGGGGTGTTTACATAAGCAAGATAATATTACGGCTTAGCTCATATAGATTACAAGCAACGTTAAACCGACCAACGGAAAGGAAAATATGGTTATCAGATTAAACAGAACGATGGAAGGAAAATGTGTTTAAACACATATTTCAAGGGTATATCCTTCCCAAGGACAACTAGAGCATGATATCCATGACAGGATATAACATAGAAAACTCCTTAGGTAGGGGCGAGAAATTTCATGACATTACCCATACAACGGTGTTTGGATAATTGAGCAAGAAACATTTAGCATTGGGCTTCAAATGTTCTTGTTGAAAATCGGAGTATCACAGACATGCTTCGAGATAGCATTTGACGTGGTCACTGGGTAAAGATCAGACTTTGGATACTCAAAGGATCCATCAGGAACAGCTTGTAGAATAAGTTTTACAATTTCCTCATGGAAGAATGGATAGCATTGCTAAAAGGAAAATTATAGCAATAGGTCCTCCGGTCAGGTGTGCTAGGCATGACATCACCTTATCGGGTCATAGAAAGACCAATGTTATAACTCTTGGAAATATGTTCCCACCATCATATCTGACCGAGATTCAGATCTGATTGGTGCCAGGATACCTCAGACTCAGGATGCCCGAGAAGAAAAGGTGCAACACAAATGGCGAGATGACATTGTAAGATTCTCGAGAAATTTACTATGGAAGCGAGTTCCGAAACAAAAGCTCATCTTTAAACCAATGAAGGGATAAGGAGGTAGCTGATGAACTCAGCGACAATTCATTGAGAATTCCAAACGGATGGATTTCCACAATTATGTAAACAAGGAGATATCATTTGCCAGATCAAAAGTTATAATGATGCATGCTCGAGGAAAACCTACACAAGTAAACATTAGTTGAAAGATGCACCCGAAATATGGTTTGGGTTGCACGACCAATGTCAGAATGGTGATTCAATAATCAATAGCCTAAGAATGAACTTTCGACCATTAACTTCAAAGAAATAGGGTTGCTAGAGGGAAAGAATCCAAACAACACCGTTCACTTGTTGGAATTAACACGGGGACCAAGAAAGAATGGTGATGCTGAGAAGTATTTCTATGTCAAGAATTCTCAAGAGGTGGAACAAATCTCAGAACATTCTTGACATAAGGGATGGTAATACTCCAAGGTAAAGAAGAACGATTGCTGGATAGCAAGGAACTCAAGGTATAACACCAAACATGAACAAGCTTGTGTTGGTGGGAAGGCAATAAAGTGGTCGATGATAATACAATTCATCGAGGGCAAGGATGGTATTTCTCATCATGAATTCAATTGATATCCTGGATGAGCTCAGAATGTTGATGATCACGACACCTTTGTCGCGAGAGTTCATGAAGATGTAATCGATCGGCGACGACATCAAGTCAAAGTAATGATGAAGTGAAAGGTTATTGGAACCAAGGGTATGACACAAACTCGAAACCAAGCTTGTTGTTCAAGGCGAAATGATATGACGATGAGGATCGACGTAAGGTTAGTTCATCGTCGGAAATTGTGCTCCGAGAAGAAGGACCGGGTAGCACAGTTAAAATCATCACGACAATGATATAGCCAAACAGGCTAGGAATGGCGTGATCGGGTACAAACTCGTACTTATAGAAGTTTACTGAAGAGTTGTTGAACCGTAGTGCAGACTCGGTTCAGTTATCGGTGTCTTTGAGTGTTTAATAACTCAGAGCCCGTGAAAAATTGGAATCAGTGGGAAGGTAGCACTTGATGAAGAACTCATAAGAAGTTATGCAGTTCCATGATAATCTCGAGATACCAGGGGGTAATACTCGACGACAGATCCAAGTAGATGTTGGACTGGGGTATTGCTCTATAGAAGACAAGTGCTTAAACTTGCATAGGAAATGGTATTTAAAGGAGGACATGGTCGGAACCACGATTGCAAAGGATCAATTCACCGATACCCAAGGATATTATATCAAGGAAATAGTTACAAGAAGCTTCCATGATAGGATCTACATCGTGTCCATGGGCATGAACACAAAGTTCAAGGTCGACTCCCACTTCTTTAATGCATAACCTTCATTCACCTCTCGTATTTCGAAAATGACATTAGTTGTTGAAAGTTTTACCTGGTGCAATACCAGATAAGTTTGACCCGTGAAATCTTTCGGGTTCACACAGATTAGGGAAGGCATAGGTTCAACCCATCAGGGCATCTTAGGAACATATACCACAAACTTCGGAGTAAATAATACAAGCTCGAAAGTAGAGCATTGTTCAAAAGCAGATGATACAATTTACCAAAGGCATTATATATCCAAGGGAAGGCTCACAAGGTTATTGAATATGAAGGACAATGTCGGATAAAATCCATTAAAGGATATGTCGGTCCATAACAGAGCTGATGTGAGCATCAGCACACAATCACAGGAAGTAACAATGCAAGGGCATTGGATTATAGAAACAACTGACTAATCCAGAGCTCAAATGCAAAGGAATTATGATTTCCAAATTAAGGGAATAGAAGCAATGTTCTGATTAGGGGTGGAAAAGTTGAATAGCCTTAGGGGTACTATCGACGGCATTTGGATTGGTTGAGAACCAGCTCATGTTTAAAATGACGTCTGAGCCGAAAAGATAATTTAAAAGGATCAACTGATGATTGCGTGCATTCGCACTCATGTTGAATCAAAAGGATCAAAATGACGATGCCTAAGGATACTAACGAATATTGCCAGACATAGGGAAAGCATCCATCATGCAAGTAGACAAGTATGACAGAGCAATAAGCTACTAAGGATTTTTGGAGGATCGAATAGTATTTCGAAGACCATTGTGAAACACATGAACAACTGGGGGATGAGCGGATACTCGATAAGTGCGATAATTATCCATAGGGTATTCAGGTGACAAAGAACAGCAAGGCGATAAGCTCAAAGGATTATCGAAACAACGACGAGTGTTTCGAGGTATCTGGTAATAACAAGACCAACTGGGGATGAATGTAAGAATAACAACTGCAAGTAGTTATCCATAAGGGTTGACGGTGGAAGGGGAATTGCAAATGCGATGAACATAAGTTCTCGGGTTAACAGCGGAGAGCATCTTCAGGGTCTTCACATGCCGCAGACGATCATCATTAATAAGGGGCTCTCCGGATGAAAGTGATAACGAGATCCTAATGTTAGATTTAGCAAAATTCATTTAACCCGAATAGAAGAGAGATCAGAGTCCTAGAGTATAGGTCGAGGAATAAAAGATCCTAATACCACCCAATGGCGACGTGGGCCCGTAAGGCACACAGCCAAGTTAGTAAAAGTTTTGCAATGACTAGACTCAACTTCGGCCAAGGAGTTGGAAAGGGGGATTCCTACAGGCAGTCGGCTCTGATACCAACTTGTGACGCCCCCGATTCAATCGTACACTAATTATGCACGCAAATGTGTACGATCAAGATCAGGGACTCACGGGAAGATATCACAACACAACTCTAAAACATAAATAAGTCATACAAGCATCATAATACAAGCCAGGGGCCTCGAGGGCTCGAATACAAGTGCTCGATCATAGACGAGTCAGCGGAAGCAACAATATCTGAGTACAGACATAAGTTAAACAAGTTTGCCTTGAGAAGGCTAGCACAAACTGGGATACAGATCGAAAGAGGCGCAGGCCTCCTGCCTGGGATCCTCCTAAACTACTCCAGGTCATCGTCAGCGGGCTGCACGTAGTAGTAGGCACCTCCAGAGTAGTAGTCGTCATCGACGATGGCATCTGGCTCCTGGGCTCCATCCTCTGGTTGCAGCAATCGAGTAGAGACAGGGGGAAAAGGGGAAACAATGCAACCGTGAGTACTCATCCAAAGTACTCGCAAGCAAGGAACTACACTACATATGCATGGGTATATGTGTAAGGAGGCCATATCAGTGGACTGAACTGCAGAATGCCAGAATAAGAGGGGGATAGCTAATCTTGTCGAAGACTACGCTTCTGGCAGCCTCCGTCTTGCAGCAAGTAGAAGAGAGTAGATTGAAGTCCTCCAAGTAGCATCTCCAATTAGCATCTCCAGTAGCATCGCATAGCATAATCCTACCCGGCGATCCTCCCCTCGTCGCCCTGTGGAAAAGCAATCACCGGGTTGTCTGTGGAACTTGGAAGGGTGTGTTTTATTAAGTATCTGGTTCTAGTTGTCATAAGGTCAAGGTACAACTCCAAGTCGTCCTGTTACCGAAGATCACGGCTATTCGAATAGATTAACTTCCCTGCAGGGGTGCACCAACTTACCCAGTACGCTTGATCCCATTTGGCCGGACACACTCTCCTGGGTCATGCCTGGCCTCGGAAGATCAACATGTCGCAGCCCCACCTAGGCAAAACAGAGAGGCCAGCACGCCCGTCTAAACCTAAGCGCGCAGGGGTCTGGGCCCATCGCCCTGAGCACACCTGCACGTTGCATGGGCGGCCGAAAGCAGACCTAGCCTAGTGGCGTTCCAGTCCAATCCGGCGCGCGCCGCTCCCTCGCTGACGTCTGAAGTGCTTCGGCTGATACCACGACGTCGGGATACCCATAACTACTCCCGCGTAGATGGTTAGTGCGTATAGGCTCGTAGCCAACTCAGATCAAATACCAAGATCTCGTTAAGCATGTTAAGTATCCGCGAACGCCGAACAGGGCCAGGCCCACCTCTCTCCTAGGCGGTCTCAACCTGCCCTGTCGCTCCGCCACAAAGATCCACTCGCGGGTGCTCCACCAGCCGACCCGACTTTAGTCTCCACATGTATCATGTATAAAGTATATTGTATATACTCGTGATCACCTCCCGAGTGATCACGGCCCGATAGTATAGCACGGCTGACGGACAAGAATGTAGGGCCACAGATGAATATACTAGCATCCTATACTAAGCATATAGGATTGCAGGTAAAGGTAACAACAGTAGTATCAAGGACAGGCTATGCATCAGGATAGGTATAACAGAAAGCAGTAACATGCTACACTACTCTAATGCAAGTAGTATAGAGTAGAATAGGCGATATCTGGTGATCAAGGGGGGGGGGGCTTGTCTGGTTGCTCTGGCAAGAGAGAGGGGTCGTCAACTCCGTAGTCGAACTGGGCAGCAGTAGCGTCGGTCTCGTAGTCTACCGGAGAGAAGAGGGGGGAAGAAACAATGAATACCATGTAAACAGATGCATATCAATGCATGACAAGACAAGTAACGATGCCAGGCGTGCCCTAGCGTGGTATGAGGTGATGCCGGTTAAGGGGGAAAACATCCGGGAAAATATCCCCGGGGTTTCGTGTTTTCGGGTAGAGGAGCCGGAGGGGGAAAGTTGCGGGTTCGATAGGTTAGGGGTGTGTGGCGGACAAATGGACGGTGTAACCGGATTCGTCTCGTCGTTCTGAGCAACTTTCATGTTGAAAATATTTTAATCCGAGTTACGGATTAAAAGATATGATTTTCTAAAGATTTTATTAATTTCTAGAATTTAACTAATTATTTAATTTAACCCAAAAATGGATTTATGACATCAGCATTATGTCAGGGTGATGTCAGCAGTCAACTAGTCAGTTGACCTAGTCAAACTGACATGTGGGTCCCACTGTCATTGTCTGTTAACTAATTAACCATGTTAATTAGATTAATTAACAGATTAGTTAGATTAGTTATTTAATTAGGTTTATTAAACATAATTAATTAAGTTAATTAATTAATTATATTTTTATTATTATTAATATATATTTTTATCCCCTTTTTTTGTTCTGGGGGCTTGAGGCCCCACTTGTAGGCGCCTAACGGATCGGGTGCGCCCGATCGGGCGGTTTTGGACGCAGGCGACAGGCCCGAACGGGCGCAGGGCGAAGCCCCCAGGGGTGCGGCGCGGGCGCACGGCGACCGTGGCCGGAGCAGCGGCACGGCGGGGCCGGGGCGGAGCCGAGGCCGAGAGGGCACTCGCCCGCAGGGACGGCGAGGCCATGCCCGCGGCCGGTGACGGCCTTAGGGCGGGTGGTCGCCGGCAGGGTCGATGCGACCGAGCCGCGGCCAGCGAGAGGGGCCGGGAGGACAGGGGATGCGCGGTGCGAGGGGGAGCGGACGGCGTGGGTGGGCGGTGCGCGGTGAGCGCGCAACGGGTGGCGCCGGAGCGTGTCGACCGCGGGCAGGGAGGGCGGTGACCGTGGCGACCTAGGGAGGGAGGGGGCAAAGGGGGAGCTCACGAGGGGAAGTAGGGTTAGGGCAGCGGGGCTCGGGGTGGATGCCGGGGACGACGTGCGGCGGGGAAGCAGGCCGGCGGGGGAGGGGCTCTGATGAGGCGGCGTTCTCCGGGCGCGGGGCGGCGAGGTCGTCGCGGCGACGGGCGACGGGGTCGGGGGTTTGCCCCGGTCCAGATCCAACCGAGAGAGGGGGGAGGAGGCCGGGAGGTGCTGGGCCGGCGAGGTGGCGTCGCGGAGGAGGATGGAGGCGCGGTGGGTGTGGCGATGGGAGGCGTCGGGAGCGCGGGATCGATCCCGATCCAGATCGGGAGAGAGGAGGGGGGCGCGCGGGGTGGGGCGAGTGGGGGTCGGGGAGCGGGTTAGGGTTTGCGGGGTGGGGGAATAAGGGGAGGGAGTGGCCGGCTGGGCCCTTGCCCAGCTGGGCCGGTGGCCGAATGGACCGGCCAGTTGGGTCGGCTGGCCCGGGGGGGGTGCTTGCTTTTCTTTTCCTCTTTTTTCCTTTTTTTTGTATTCTGTTTTTATTTCTTTTTTTTAATTTATTTTCTTTAACTGTTTTAATTCAACTTAGGGCATTTAAGTATTTGATAAATTTGTGTTTTCTTTACTATAATTACCTCTGTGATATTCGGCACAACCTGAACATTTTTGTTTCGATGTTTGAAAATTGTTGATGTTTGACAATATTTAAATTTTGAATTTGAAAAGTTTCGAACCGATGCGAGATTAAACAGTGACGGAGGTGACGTGGCATATTTAGCAGAGGTTATTGTAGCTTAATTATCCGGGCGTCACACAGCGTGTCCACCATGACCCATACTACATCATTGCCTCGGTGAGTCTTTGGTAGGCCTGTGATGAAATCCATGCAGACATCATCCCACGTCCACTGTGGAACGGGTAGGGGTTGAAGAAGTCCGACAGGTTTCTGGTGTCCCGCCTTAACTTTGTTGCATATATCGCAGCAAGCGACAAAGTATGCGATGTCTTTCTTCATTCCATCCCACCAAAATATCTAGCGAAGGTCTTCGTACATTTTGGTACCTCCTGGGTGAATTGAGTACGAAGATTCGTGTGCCTCTATTAAGATCTTGTTTTTCAGGTCTACTTGCTCGGGTACGCAAATCCGTCCTCAAAACCTTAGCGTACCTTGCTGATCCTTGGAGAAATCCTGGGTCTTGCCTTCTAGCATACGCTTGACATGGTGTTGTAGAGCTGGGTCATCCGGCTGAGCCCTACAGATCTCATCCTCGAGGGTAGAAGTAACTTCCAATATATTAGCAAGACTGGCATCAACAATAACCACATTGAGCTGAGCGATCTCTTCTTGGAGTTCAGGAGGCAAGGACTCCATCATGGCATTCAGACTGGCATGCTTGCGGCCGAGGGCATCAGCAACCACGTTGGCTTTACCTGGATGATAATTTATTCCAAGGTCATAATCCTTGACCAACTCGAGCCATCTTCACTGACGAAGGTTTAAGTCCGGTTGAGTGAATATATACTTGAGACTCTTGTGGTCGGTAAATATCTGGCACCTTTTTCCAATGAGGTAGTGTCTCCAAATTTTCAAAGCATGCACAACTGCTCCCAACTCCAAATCATGAGTTCGATAGTTCCCTTCGTGAGGTCGTAGCTCTCGAGATGTGTATGCTACAACCTTGCCATCTTGCATGAGTACACATCCAATACCTCTCCTAGATGCGTCATAGTATACATCAAAGCCGCGGTAGATGTCTGGAAGAGTCAATACTAGTGTTGTTGTCAGCCTGGTCTTTAGCTCATTGAAGCTTTTCTCACAGTCCTTAGTCCATTCAAACTTCTTATCTTTCTTGAGGAGCTCTGTCATCGGCTTGGCAATCTTAGAGAAACCTTCAATGAAGCGGCGGGAGTATCCGTCTAATCCAAGGAAACTACGGATCTGAGATACTGTCATGGGTGTCGTCCAATCAAGCATGTCCTTCACCTTAATTGGATCCACGACTATCCCTCCTGCTGAAAGAACATGCCCTAAAAATCCAACTTGCTTGAGCCAAAACTCACATTTGCTGAACTTCGAGTATAGTTGATGGTCACGGAGCCTTTGCAAAACTGCTCTGAGGTGTTCCTTGTGTTCTTCTTCACCTTTTCAGTATATGAGGATGTCATCGATGAAGATCACCACAAACTTATCCAAGAAATCCATGAATGCCTTATTCATCATATGCATAAGGCAGGGGCATTGGTGAGACTGAATGACATGACTGTATATTCGTAAAGATCGTATCAAGTAGTGAACGCGGTCTTAGGAATATCTTCCTTCTTGATTTTGAGCTGGTGATACCCGGTCCTCAAATAAATCTTGGAGAATACTTTTGCTCCACTGAGTTGATCAAACTGTTGGGGAACGTAGTAATTTCAAAAAAAATCCTACGCACACGCAAGATCATGGTGATGCATATCAACGAGAGGGGAGAGTGTAGTCCACGTACCCTCGTAGACCGAAAGTGGAAGCGTTATGACAACGCGGTTCATGTAGTCGTACGTCTTCACTGTCCGACCGATCAAGCACCGAAACTACGGCACCTCCGAGTTCTAGCACACGTTCAGCTCGATGACGTCCCTCGAACTCCGATCCAGCCGAGTGTCGAGGGAGAGTTCTGTCAGCACGACGGCGTGATGACGATCTTGATGTTCTACCGTCGCAGGGCTTCGCCTAAGCACCGCTACAATGTTATCGACGAGGACTATGGTGGAGGGGGGCACCGCACACGGCTAAGAGATAAATGATCAATTGTTGTGCGCCTAGAGGTGCCCCCCTGCCCCCGTATATAAAGGAGCCAGGGGGAGGGGGTCGGCCGACCAGGAGGGGGGCACCAGGAGGAGTCCTCCTCCCACCGGGAGTAGGACTCCCCCTTCCTTGTTGGAGTAGGAGAGAAGGAAAGAGGGGAAGAGGAGGAAGGAAAAGGGGGCTGCACCCTTTGTCCAATTCGGACCAGAGGGGGGCTGCATGCCTCCTTCCTTTCAACCTCTCTCCTCTATTCCCGTATGGCCCAATAAGGCCCATATACTCCCCGGCGAATTCCCGTAACTTTCCGGTACTCCAAAAAATACCCGAATCACTCGGAACCTTTCCGAAGTCTGTATATAGTCGTCCAATATATCGATCTTTATGTCTCGACCATTTAGAGACTCCTCGTCATGTCCCCGATTTCATCTGGGACTCCGAACTCCTTCGGTACATCAAAACTCATAAACTCATAATATAACTGTCATCGAAACCTTAAGCGTGCGGACCCTACGGGTTCGAGAACAATGTAGACATGACCGAAACACGTTTTCGGTCAATAACCAATAGCGGAACCTGGATGCTCATATTGGCTCCCACATATTCTACGAAGATCTTTATCGGTCAAACCGCATAACAACATACGTTGTTCCCTTTGTCATCGGTATGTTACTTGCCCGAGATTTGATCGTTGGTATCTCAATACCTAGTTCAATCTCGTTACTGGCAGGTCTCTTTACTCATTACGTAATGCATCATTCCGTAACTAACTCATTAGCTATATTGCTTGCAAGGCTTATAGTGATGTGCATTACCGAGAGGGCCCAGAGATACCTCTTCAACAATCGGAGTGACAAATCCTAATCTCGAAATACGCCAACCCAACATGTACCTTCGGAGACACATGTAGAGCTCCTTTATAATCACCCAGTTACGTTGTGACATTTGGTAGCACCCAAAGTGTTCCTCCGGTAAACGGGAGTTGCATAATCTCATAGTTTTAGGAACATGTATAAGTCATGAAGAAAGCAATAGCAACATATTAAACGATCAAGTGCTAAGCTAACGGAATGGGTCAAGTCAATCACATCATTCTCCTAATGATGTGATCCCGTTAATCAAATGACAACACATGTCTATGGTTAGGAAACATAACCATCTTTTATTAATGAGCTAGTCAAGTAGAGGCATACTAGTGACATTAAGTTTGTCTATGTATTCACACATGTATCATGTTTCCGGTTAATACAATTATAGCATGAATAATAAACATTTATCATGATATGAGGAAATAAATAATGACTTTATTATTGCCTCTAGGGCATACTTCCTTCAGTCTCCCACTTGCACTAGAGTCAATAATGTAGATTACATAGTAATGATTTTAACACCCATGGAGTCTTGGTGCTGATCATGTTTTGCTCGTGGAAGAGGCTTAGTCAACGGGTCTACAACATTCAGATCCGTATGCATTTTGCAAATCTCTATGTCTCCCACCTGGACATGGTCCCGGATGGAATTGAAGGGTCTCTTGATGTGCTTGGTCCTCTTGTGAAATCTGGATTCCTATGCCAAGGCAATTGCACCAGTATTGTCACAAAAGATCTTCATTGGTCCCGGTGCACTAGGTATGACACCTAGATCGGAAATGAAATCTTTCATCCAAACTCCTTCATTTGCTGCTTCCGAAGCAGCTTTGTACTCCGCTTCGCATGTAGATCCCGCCACGACGCTTTGTTTAGAACTGCACCAACTTACAGCTCCACCGTTCAATATAAACACATATCCGGTTTGCGATTTAGAATCGTCCGGATCAGTGTCAAAGCTTGCATCGACGTAACCATTTACGACTAGCTCTTTGTCACCTCCATAAACGAGAAACATATCCTTAGTCCTTTTCAGGTATTTCAGGATGTTCTTGACCGCTGTCCAGTGATCCACACCTGGATTACATTGGTACCTCCCTGTCAAACTTATTGCTAAGCATACGTCAGGTCTGGTACACAGCATTGCATACATGATAGAGCCTATGGCTGAAGCATAGGGAACATCTTTCATTTTCTCTCTATCTTCTGCTGTGGTCGGTCATTGAGTCTGACTCAACTTCACACCTTGTAATACATGCAAGAACCCTTTCTTTGCCTGATCCATTTTGAACCTTTTCAAAATTTTATCAAGGTATGTGCTTTGTGAAAGTCCAATTAAGCGTCTTGATCTATCTCTATAGATCTTGATGCCCAATATGTAAGCAGCTTCACTGAGGTCTTTCATCGAAAAACTTTTATTCAAGTATCCCTTTATGCTATCCAGAAATTCTATATCATTTCCAATCAATAATATGTCATCTACATATAATATCAAAAATGCTACAGAGCTCCCACTCACTTTCTTGTAAACACATGCTTCTCCAAAAGTCTGTATAAAACCATATGCTTTGATCACACTATCAAAGCGTTTATTCCAACTCCGAGAGGCTTGCACCAGTCCATAAATGGATCGCTGGAGCTTGCACACTTTGTTAGCACCTTTTGGATTGACAAAACCTTCCGGCTGCATCATATACATCTCTTCTTCCAGAAATCCATTCAGGAATGTAGTTTTGACATCCATTTGCCAAATTTCATAATCATAAAATGCGGCAATTGCTAACATGATTCGGACAAACATAAGCATCACTACGGGTGAGAAAGTCTCATCGTAGTCAACCCCTTGAACTTGTCGAAAACCTTTCGCAACAAGTCGAGCTTTGTAGACAGTTACATTACCATCAACGTCTGTCTTCTTCTTGAAGATCCATTTATTCTCGATGGCTTGCCGATCAATGGGCAAGTCAACCAAAGTCCATACTTTGTTCTCATACATGGATCCCATCTCAGATTTCATGGCCTCAAGCCATTTTGTGGAATCTGGGCTCATCATCGCTTCCTCATAGTTCGTAGGTTCGTCATGGTCAAGTAACATGACTTCCAGAATAGGATTATCATACCACTCTGGTGCGGATCTTACTCTGATTGACCTACAAGGTTCGATAGTAACTTGTTCTGAAGTTTCATGATCAATATCATTAACTTCCTCACTGATTGGTGTAATTGTCACAGGAACCGGTTCTTGTGATGAACTACTTTCCAATAAGGGAGCAGGTACAGTTACCTCATCAAGTTCTACTTTCCTCCCACTCACTTCTTTCGGGAGAAACTCCTTCTCTAGAAAGGATCCGAATTTAGCAACAAAAATCTTGCCCTCAGATCTGTGATAGAAGGTGTACCCAATAGTCTCTTTTGGGTATCCTATAAAGACACATTTCTCCGATTTGGGTTCGAGCTTATCTGGTTGAAGTTTCTTCACATAAGCATCGCAGCCCCAAACTTTAAGAAACGGCAACTTTGGTTTCTTGCCAAACCACAGTTCATAAGGCGTTGTCTCAATGGATTTTGATGGTGCCCTATTTAACGTGAATGTGGCCGTCTCTAAAGCATAACCCCAAAACAATAGCGGTAAATCAGTAAGAGACATCATAGATCGCACCATATCTAGTAAAGTATGATTACCACGTTCGGACACACCATTTCGTTGTGGTGTTCCGGGTGGCGTGAGTTGCGAAACTATTCCGCATTGCTTCAAATGTAAACCAAACTCGTAACTCAAATATTATCCTCCACGATCAGATCGTAGAAATTTTATTTTCTTGTTACGATGATTTTCAACTTCACTCTGAAATTCTTTGAACTTTTCAAATGTTTCAGACTTGTGTTTCATTAAGTAGATATACCCATATCTGCTCAAATCATCTGTGAAAGTGAGAAAATAACGATACCCGCCGCGAGCCTCAATATTCATTGGACCACATACATCAGTATGTATGATTTCCAACAAATCAGTTGCTCGCTCCATAGTTCCGGAGAATGGCGTTTTAGTCATCTTGCCCATGAGGCATGGTTCGCAAGTACCAAGTGATTCATAATCAAGTGTTTCCAGAAGTCCATCAGTATGGAGTTTCTTCATGCGCTTTACACCAATATGACCCAAACGGCAGTGCCACAAATAAGTTGCACTATCATTATCAACTCTGCATCTTTTGGTTTCAACATTATGAATATGTGTATCACTACTATCGAGATTTAATAAAAATAGACCGCTCTTCAAGGGTGCATGACCATAAAAGATATTACTCATATAAATAGAACAACCATTATTCTCTGATTTAAATGAATATCCGCCTCGCATCAAACAAGATCCAGATATAATGTTCATGCTCAACGCTGGCACCAAATAACAATTATTCAGGTCTAAAACTAATCCCGATGGTAGATGTAGAGGTAGCGTGCCGACCGCGATCACATCGACTTTGGAACCATTTCCCATGCGCATCGTCACCTCGTCCTTAGCCAATCTTCGCTTAACCCGTAGTCCCTGTTTCGAGTTGCAAATATTAGCAACAGAACCAGTATCAAATACCCAGGTGCTACTGCGAGCATTAGTAAGGTACACATCAATAACATGTATATCACATATACCTTTGTTCACCTTGTCATCCTTCTTATCCGCCAAATACTTGGGGCAGTTCTGCTTCCAGTGTCCAGTCTGCTTGCAGTAGAAGCACTCAGTCTCAGGCTTAGGTCCAGATTTGGGTTTCTTCTCTTGAGCAACAACTTGTTTGCTATTCTTCTTGAAGTTCCCCTTCTTCTTCCCTTTGCCCTTTTTCTTGAAACTGGTGGTCTTATTGACCATCAACACTTGATGCTCCTTCTTGATTTCTACCTCCGCAGCTTTCAGCATTGCGAAGAGCTCGGGAATAGTCTTGTCCATCCCTTGCATATTATAGTTCATCACGAAGCTCTTATAGCTTGGTGGCAGTGATTGAAGAATTCTGTCAATGACACTATCATCAGGAAGATTAACTCCCAGTTGAATCAAGTGATTATTATACCCAGACATTCTGAGTATGTGTTCATTGATAGAACTATTCTCTTCCATCTTACAGCTATAGAACTTATTGGAGACTTCATATCTCTCAATCCGGGCATTTGCTTGAAATATTAACTTCAACTCTTGGAACATCTCATATGCTCCATGACGTTCAAAACATCGTTGAAGACCCGGTTCCAAGCCGTAAAGCATGGCACACTGAACTATCGAGTAGTCATCAGCTTTGCTCTGCTAGACATTCTTAACGTCGTCAGTTGCATCTGCAGCAGATCTGGCACCCAGTGGTGCTTCCAGAACGTAATTCTTCTGTGCGGCAATGAGGATAATCCTCAAGTTACGGACCCGGTCCGTGTAATTGCTACCATCATCTTTCAACTTAGCTTTCTCAAGGAACACATTAAAATTCAACGGAACAACAGCACGAGCCATCTATCTACAACAAATATAGACATGCAAAATACTATCAGGTACTAAGTTCATGATAAATTTAAGTTCAATTAATCATATTACTTAAGAACTCCCACTTAGACAGACATCTCTCTAGCCATCTAAGTGATCACGTGATCCAAATCATCTAAACCATGTCGATCATCACGTGAGATGGAGTAGTTTCAATGGTGAACATCACTATGTTGATCATATCTACTATATGATTCACGTTCGACCTTTCGGTCTCCGTGTTCCGAGGCCATATCTGTATATGCTAGGCTCGTCAAGTTTAACCTAAGTATTCCGCGTGTGCAACTATTTTGCACCCGTTGTATTTGAACATAGAGCCTATCACACCCGATCATCACGTGGTGTCTCATCACGAAGAACTTTCGCAATGGTGCATACTCAGGGAGAACACTTCTTGATAATTAGTGAGCGATCATCTTAAAATGCTACCGTCAATCAAAGCAAGATAAGATGTATAAAGGATAAACATCACCTGCAATCAATATAAGTGATATGATATGGCCATCATCATCTTGTGCTTGTGATCTCCATCTCCAAAGCACCGTCGTGATCACCATCATCACCGGCGCAACACCTTGATCTCCATCGTAGCATCATTGTCGTTACGCCATCTATTGCTTCTACGAGTATCTCTACCGCTTAGTGATAAAGTAACGCAATTACAGGGCGTTTGCATTTCATACAATAAAGCGACAACCATATGCCTCCTGCCAGTTGCCGATAACTTTGGTTACAAAACATGATCATCTCATACAATAAAATATAGCATCACGCCTTGACCATATCACAACACAACATGCCCTGCAAAAACAAGTTAGACGTCCTCTACTTTGTTGTTGCAAATTTTACGTGGCTGCTACGGGCTTAGCAAGAACCGTTCTTACCTACGCATCAAAACCACAATGATAGTTTGTCAAGTTGGTGTTGTTTTAACCTTCGCAAGGACCGGGCGTAGCCACACTCGGTTCAACTAAAGTGAGAGAGACAGACACCCGCCAGTCACCTTTAAGCAACTAGTGCTCGTGGCGGTGAAACCAGTCTCGTGTAAGCGTACACGTAATGTCGGTCCGGGCCGCTTCATCTCACAATACCGCTGAACCAAAGTATGACATGCTGGTAAGCAGTATGACTTATATCGCCCACAACTCACTTGTGTTCTACTCGTGCATATGACATCTATGCATAAAACCTGGCTCTGATGCCACTGTTGGGGAACGTAGTAATTTCAAAAAAAATCCTATGCACACACAAGATCATGGTGATGCATATCAACGAGAGGGGAGAATGTAGTCCACGTACACTCATAGACCAAAAGTGGAAGTGTTATGACAACGCGGTTGATGTAGTCGTACGTCTTCACGGCCCGACCGATCAAGCACCGAAACTACGACACCTCCGAGTTCTAGCACACGTTCAGCTCGATGACGTCCCTCGAACTCCGATCTAGCCGAGTGTCGAGGGAGAGTTCTGTCAGCACGACGGCGTGGTGATGATCTTGATGTTCTACCATCGCAGGGCTTCGCCTAAGCACCGCTACAATATTATCGAGGAGGACTATGGTGGAGGGGGGCACCGCACACGGCTAAGAGATCAATGATCAGTTGTTGTGTGCCTAGAGGTGCCCCCTGCCCCCGTATATAAAGGAGCCAGGGGAAGGGGGTTGGCCGGCCAGGAGGGGGGCGCCAGGAGGAGTCCTCCTCCCACCGGGAGTAGGACTCCCCCCTTCCTTGTTGGAGTAAGAGAGAAGGAAAGAGGGGAAGAGGAGGAAGGAAAAGGTTGCTGCACCCCTTGTCCAATTCCGACCAGAGGGGGGCTGCGCGCCTCCTTCCTTTCAACCTCTCTCCTCTATTCCCGTATGGCCCAATAAGGCCCATATACTCCCCGGCGAATTCCCGTAACTTTCCGGTACTCTGAAAAATACCCGAATCACTCGGAACCTTTCCGAAATCTGAATATAGTCGTCCAACATATCGATCTTTACGTCTCGACCATTTTGAGACTCGTCGTCATGTCCCCGATCTCATCCAGGACTCCTAACTCCTTCGGTACATCAAAACTCATAAACTCATAATATAACTGTCATCGAAACCTTAAGCGTGCGGACCCTACGGGTTCGAGAACAATGTAGACATGACCGAAACACGTTTCCGGTCAATAACCAATAGCGGAACCTAGATACTCATATTGGCTCCCACATATTCTATGAAGATCTTTATCGGTCAAACCGCATAACAACATACGTTGTTCCCTTTGTCATCGGTATGTTACTTGCCCGAGATTTGATCGTCGGTATCTCAATACCTAGTTCAATCTCGTTACTGGCAAGTCTCTTTACTCGTTATGTAATGCATCATTCCGTAACTAACTCATTAGATACATTGCTTGCAAGGCTTATAGTGATGTGCATTACCGAGAGGGCCCAGAGGTACCTCTCCGACAATCGGAGTGACAAATCCTAATCTCGAAATATGCCAACCCAACATGTACCTCCGAAGACACATGTAGAGCTCCTTTATAATCACCCAGTTACGTTGTGACGTTTGGTAGCACACAAAGTGTTCCTCCGGTAAACGGGAGTTGCAAAATCTCATAGTTGTAGGAACATGTATAAGTCATGAAGAAAGCAATAGCAACATACTAAATGATCAAGTGCTAAGCTAACGGAATGGGTCAAGTCAATCACATCATTTTCCTAATGATGTGATCCCGTTAATCAAATGACAACACATGTCTATGGTTAGGAAACATAACCATCTTTGATTAATGAGCTAGTCAAGTAGAGGCATACTAGTGACATTAAGTTTGTCTATGTATTCACACATGTATCATGTTTCTGGTTAATACAATTATAACATGAATAATAAACATTTATCATGATATGAGGAAATAAATAATAACTTTATTATTGCCTCTAGGGCATATTTCCTGCACAAGCAAATCATCAATCCTTGGTAGTGGATATATGTTCTTGATAGTGACATTGTTCAGCTAACGGTAATCCACACACATCCGAATACTGTCGTCTTTCTTGTCCACAAATATAGCGGGTGATCCCCATGGTGAGGAGCTCGGACGGATGTATCCTTTCTAAAGCATCTCATCAAGCTGTTTCTTTAATTCCACTAATTCTGACGAAGGCATCCGATAATACTGCTTGTATAACGGTGCGGTTCCAGGCACAAGATCAATTGCAAACTCAAGAATATGAGATGGCCCGATCGCCATTAATTCTGTAAATGGGATGCATCAAGAATATGATATGAATTTATATATCTTCTCAAATGGGTTCCTTCAGTTTGGACTTGGATCCATGGGGGGCATGTGTAGCCAGCTTTCGAGCAGAATCAAGCCGATGAGGTCGTGGACGTAGCATGAGTGTTGCAGAATATGATCAGTTGGTTAGAAGTCAAAACTAGGTCCCAGGGGCGCGATGTGATCCCTGGAAGGGTCTATCTAACTTACTAGCGTGCTTTCTTACAAGCGCTTCATGATTCATGCAAATTATTTATTGAAGAGAACACTAGCTCAAGACATTGTCATTTTTGCACAGCCAAATAGAGTTTTTTTAGAATCACCGGGGGGGAGCTCCCCACCTGAATATATTGCTCAAAACGGCTGCCGCAGCAGCAGGAACAGTTTACAAAGGCACGATGCATCGTGCAGAGAGGTAGGTCCGCCACGAGAAGGCGTCCTCCTTGTCCACCGTATCCACAAGACGGTGTGACCATAGATCTAAGTTAGTTATTAGGTTTCTAAGAGTTATTACAGAACATTGGTCGATGTTTCTGAATAGCATATCGTTTCTTGCATCCCAAATAGACGAAAGTATCGCAAGGAGGACGAGAGGCCATGCGTTGGTAGGTAAGTGTTGGGGCAGTGGCAGATCCCATAGTTCATTGAGATCTTCGTCTTGTGGTATAACACCAATCCTTTGCCAGATGTTGTTGGCGAGGGGGCACGAGACGAATAGATGGATGGAGTCTTCTTGCAGCAAGTTACATCGAGTGCACAAGTCAGAGTCGATGATGTTCTTGTGGTGAAGGTTGACGGCGGTGTTGAGACGATCCTTGAAAAGAAGCCAAGCGAAGATCTTAATCTTGCGAGGGGCCTTAGTTGCCCAAATGAGAGGGGCAATGAGGCCCGGTTCTGGCCTTGCCATGATGGTGCCGTAGGCTCTTCTGGTGGAGAAAGCATGTCCCTTATGGAGGAAACGCTGATCCTCGTCTGCTGAAGGCGTGAAGTCCTGCAAAACAGCCAAAAGCGAGACCAGTTCTGTCTCTGCAGCAAGTGAAAGACGATTACAGAGGTTTGTTTCGATATCGAAGCGCAAAATGTTAGCCACCTTAACCAGCTGTAGTGTTGAGTGTGAGAAGAGGTTTGGATAAGTGGTAGCTAGGGGTTTTGGGGTGAGCCATGTGTCTAACCAGAAGTAAGTATGCGTGCCACTGTTTGTTAAGACGAAGGCGATTGACTGTAGGGTTGGGAGTTGTAGGGCTATCGTGCGGCATAGGAATGAAGCATGTGGGCCTGAGGAAACTAGGGCATTTGGGTGTTGGAGTTCAAGCCAATCAAGCCATGGAAAGGGCGTGGATGAGAGAGCTTTTACAGCAAACTTCATGAGGAGGCAATCATTTTGAACCTGTAAGTTTTTCAGCCCTAAGCCACCGAGTTTTTTTGGCAAGCAAACATTTTTCCATGCAATTAAGCATTTAGCACCCGAGCATTCATCCTCACCAGCCCAGAAAAATGATCGTCTCAGAGAGTCAATGACTTTCAGGGTTTTTCTAGGGATGTGGAATACAAACATATAGTAAGTGAGCAGGGAGTCAAGAATGGCCGAGATGAGGATGAAACGATCACCTCTGTCGAGGAGCTTGGCTCGCCAGCCTGCAAGAAGCTTACGGGTTCAAATAATTAACGGTGCGAAGGCAGAGGATGGTGGCCTGGTAGGAGCTAGGGGCAGCCCAAGATAGATTTGGGGGAGGGTGCACGCGTGCATTCCATAGCGAGGGCGATGCTGGCAGCTAGGGTTTCGTCTACGTGCAAGGTTGCTAGGGTTGTTTTAGAGAAGTTTATGGTGAGGCCAGTAGCTTGAGCAAAGTTTTGAAGGATGTTCCCGAGTGAGGTAGCAGCGGAGGGAGAGGCTTTTGCGATGATCAAGGTATCGTCTACATATTGGAGTACTGTAGGGGGCATGTGGGTAAAAATGGGGTGATGTAGGTCAGGATCAGAACTTTGAAGGATAAGCTGCTGTAGCAGATCGACTACAATTAGGAAGAGGTAGGGGGAGGCCGGGTCGCCCTGACGCAGACCGTTCTTGCAAGGAATCCAGTGTCCTGCTATGCCGTTGAGGAGGATGGCAGTTTTGCCAGTATGGAGAAGGTTTTGAATCCATTTATGGAAAGTTTGAGAGAAGCCTCGGACCGCCATTATTTTGTCCAAGGCATCCCAAGCAACCGAGTTAAAGGCTTTTCTGAAGTCAAGCTTGAAGATCATGGTTGGTCGTTTCTTGGAGTGACAAGAGCTGATAAGATCTGCTGCAAAGACGTAGTTTTCAGCAATGTTCCTACCCGTGATGAATCCAGTCTGGTTACCATGGACGAGAAGTGGAATGAAGGGTTTGAGGCGCGACATTAGGACCTTCGCCACAGCTTTGACCGGGCAGTTTTGTAGGGAAATTGGTCTGAATGCGTCAGGTGAGATGGAGGAGGTGGATTTCGGGAGCAGGGCTATATGGGCATGGTTTATATGTTCTGTGTCTGCCATACCTTGGTGGAATTGTGCGAAGAATGAGAAGATCACAGGTTTGATAGAGGGCCAGAAGGATTTATAGAAAGATGGGCCGAAACCATCAGGTCCGGGGCTTGCTTGAGGATTCATTTGAAAGAAGGCCGATTTTATTTCATCTTCTGAGAATTGTGCGTCTAGGGCATGAAGGCCAGGTACGGGAAAAGGGTAGACCGTCGTGAGGTCGAATGGCCATGTCGTTGTTGCAGGAGAGCCGATGAGCGTGACGAAGAAATCTCTTAGAATTTCTGCTTTCTGGTGGTGGGAAGTGAAGACCGATCCATCCCGTGTGAGTGAGAAGATTTTGTTTTTCCTAAACCGGTGTGAGGCAGACATGTGGAAGAATTTAGAGTTTTCCCCGCCATGAATCGCTCGGGACACTTTGGCGCGCCATTTCCAGTATGACATTTTCTCTAGGATGGCGCTTTTGAGGAGAGAAACGATGATCTTACGTGTGAGGTGCTCTGGTGGGGAGAGGGGCCTAGATTCTTCGACGTGGTCAAGTGCGGAGATGGCTGTTTTGCATCGGGATTCACGGAGGGGAGGTGGGGGCGCGAACGGGCCCATTTTTTAAGCGCAACCCGGGTTTGCTTGAGCAGGGAGGCGAGGGAGGCGGCAGAGTTAGGCTGGTGATTGGGCCGGGGGGAGGACCATACCGAGGAGATGATATCTTTGCAAGGCTGTAATTTGGCCCAAGCAGATTCAAATTTAAAAAAGTTTGAGCGCGGGATTGTTGTGTTGACGTGGATGATGAGGGGGACATGGTCAGACGTGAATCAAGTGAGGGATGTGAGTGAGGAGTTGGGGAAAGTATCAGCCCGGGCCAAATTAACAAAGGCACGGTCAATGCGTTCTAGGGTGGGTGTGGTTCTGTTGTTGGACCAGGTGAATTGGCGGTCAAGAAGAGGTAGCTCGATGAGGGCAAGAGTATCGATTGTTTGGTTGAAAGCGTTGGCCTCTGTTTGTCGGAAAGCGTCGTTGTTTTTATCTGTAGGGAAACGGAGGAGGTTCAAATCACCGATTAGTAGCCAAGGTGAGTCATCGGGTTGAACGATAGCTAGGAGCTCATCAAGGAATTGTTGCTTGAGGGTGTGGGAGGTGGGGGCGTAGATGTTAGTGATGGCGATAGTTTTGTCAGTTATCGTTGATCACAGTGACAGAGTTGAGGAGAAGGAGAGGTGAGAGAAGGAGATTACTTGGAACAAGGTAGTGTTAATTGCAGAGATGGTGCCGCCCGCCGTGCCTATAGCAGGTAGGGAAAAGACTTGATCTAGCTGGCGGGGCATGAATGAGCGTAATTTTGGGTCCGGTAGAGTGTCGAGTTTGGATTCTTGGAGTAAGGCGATGTGTGGATTTATAGAGATTAGTTCCGAGAGGACGTCTGAGCATTTCTCTTGGTCCCCAAGACCACGTACATTCCAAGAGCATATAGAGAAAGTTGCATTACTCATGAAACAACTGCGTACACCAGGGTTTTTAAGGCCGAACCATTACAGCTACATAGTAGCAAAAGGTACATCGCATGGCTAGAGTAGTACAAATTCTGACGATTACATTGGAGGGACCAAAAGTACATAGGTAGTACAATCGAGGGTGAGGCACGGTCGATGAACGGCGGCGTGGGGTCGCAGTTCTCGGAGCAAGGCGGAGGTAGCGTGGAGATCATGGAGAATCTTCGGCACCGGAGACACCATACTAATAAACAAGCAAAAAAATACTTTACACGTTCTCTATAATCTAAGACACAGGCAATTAAGGACTTAAAAAATGTTTTAAATTGTCTCTTATATACCCATTGGAAAAACTAAGACGGTCATCATCGTCATCATCATGTAATTGGACAGCATATGCAATCAATTCAATAGCAAGAACTAAAACCGCGTGATTAGATGAACATAAGTGCTAGCGAAGGCTCTGAAAGCATCGCCGGACATACATGTGATTTTGTTGTCCTAACAAATACAAGATATTTCATACATGCCACATTTAGCAGGCTAGAATAGCGGTTCAGAAGTCAAACATGTGATGTGCAAATGTTCATCCTTGTATGAACATCTCCTTGAGTATTAAATTAAGATAATTAACCCTGGACTATATGTGAACCTTGTTTTTGTAAAAATAAATAAACCAAAAACCCTATTTAGAAGCTTCAAAAATCCTGAAGCAAATTGTACATGTACATGTATATATTTAATGTACGTACAATTATCATAATACAACTTTTCATCTACCATGCACAAAAAAAAGATGGATCAAAAAGGATTCTTTTTTCTTTTCTAGCCACAAATTAGTGTTTTTGTTTAGCCTACATACCAACCTATCCATTATTTAGTAAGATTGAATAAATATGCCAATGCTCCATGTTTTTTTAATTTTAAATTGTTTTAGTTCGAAATTGTAAATATGGCAGTGTTCCATGAAGCCCACGAGTTGACCAAGTTTAGTTGTGATAATAGATCGGACATTGTTCTTCTTAATAGTGTTCCACCCTGCATGGCGAAAGCTGTAACGAATGAGTGTATGAATCTTAATTAATTAATAAAATGAAGGGGTTTCCAAAATAAATAAATAATTTGACATTCAACATTTTAGAATCTAAGCCTGGTTTCCCTTCACATGTACAGTGTGAACTGCCACCATCGATTCCTCACGCCTCACTGAAATTATGTAGTCTATATGTATTCCTAGTCTATAAATAGGTAAGCTTCTTCCCCATAAAAGGTTCAGATAGGACTAGTAAACCTAGACGGTGTGAGCTTGCCCACCACCATTTTCTTCTAGGAGAGAAAGAGAAAGAACCCTTGATGAGTGATGATGACGACGTGATTCTGCTGCATGGCCCGACGGCCAGATCTTCTGAAAATGGGACGCACCGAGGAAGTTAGATGAATTAAGTCATCTTTGTGCGACTTGTTTGGTTCCATTGTGCTACTAAGTTGTGGATCACCTTCCGAACCAAATTACGATCCCGCGCTAAGCTAGGAGCATGCAGATCAGATGTGCCATGTGCGTTTTCCTTGCGGGCGTGGTAGATGTAATTTGTCTGTCACTGACAGCATCGCCGCCGCCATCGCTCTGTTAGTTGTTGGCCACCATAGGACGTCTATCTCAATAGGCTGGATTCCTAAGTGTTGAGTATATTGGTTATTAGGAAAGATGAGATAGACTATGATTTGTTTCTGTTTTGTCTTGTACTGTAAGTAGATCATTGTACTTCTATATATATGGTCATGAGGCTCAATCAATACAATAAACTATTCTATCAATCCCTTTCTATCTCTTCTAACATGGTATCAGCCTAATCAATCCTAAACCCTAGCCGCCGTCGCTTCCGCATCCGCGCGCCGCCTTCGGGGCAGTCGGCTTTCATGACCGCCACCGGGGGCCACACGACCCGTACCTAGGATTCGTCCGCCGGTCATGTTGACCGGCTGCCCTAGAAAGTCTTTTTTCCGAGCCCTTGCTTCCGGTTTTGTCTCTCCCGCCGGTCATCTTGATCGGCGTTTTCTTTTTGCTTTTTCGACCTAAGCTTGATCGGTTTGTGTCGTCCGCTGCCGCCGTCGACCCCGTGCATCTACTCCGACTTTGGCATCGACTACACCGACCACTTCTTCGACACGGCGGCCTCGCGCGACGCGACGGTCTGTATGGCCGTCGTCCGCGCATCCGTTTGCCCGTCGTTCTACACCGCCGGACGTCGCATTGATCAGATCGGGCTCCAGCACCAACACTCACGTCTCCATCCAGATCAGCTGCTTCACGGACTCCAGGCTGCACGCGTCGCGGAAGGTGTGCTGGTGCTGATTCACGCTGTAGGCATATGGCCCCAGCCCCCAGGTCACGTACGTGCACAGTTGGGTGCATGGCACTTCCATGTCACGTGTAGGTTAGCTTAAGTAGATAGAGTGGACTGGATGGTGTGTTGTAACACCCTCCGTGGAGGGCTCTTGTACCATATTCTTCTTCTTTAATATATGATACACGTGATATGCACATTCGAGAAAGATACTAGAAAATGATTGATAATTATAACTTTCAGTAGGACGCTCACTATTTTTCACTCTATCTGAAGCCTTCCTTTTCTTTTGTAGGGGGCATCTGGAAGACTTACGCTAATGAGCAAAGAAAAATTCTTTGCGGTGAGTTTGGTGGGATAGACGTAAACTTTCGTATTCAAGTTGCATATGTTTTGTTTCAACTAGTGACGTATCTTAGCTCCATGCCTCCTTAATGAATTTCTCGAATAATATTAGTTATGTAACTGTTTTGTTGAAGTATAACGAGAGAAAATATTTGAAGAACCATCTATGCATGTTTATGAGTACAGAATAACTATCCTTGCAGATCCTGAAACTAAGGAGCTTATCAAGCAAGCCCTTTCTCAGTTGGCCATGTGTCTTATGAAGTTCTTCTGCCCGCGGTCCGTCCATGGCTCAAAGAATTTTACTACACTTTTCTTTATGTCATATAATCTTGGGAAACTCTTCTTATCATTAACTTCGAAGGTTCCGATTCTAGAAACGTGGGAACCTGCTTTGTTGGCACTAACGAGGGGGAGGTTGCAGTATTAAGTGCAATGCAAAGCGTGGTGGTGTTGTTCCAGAGACATTCGAGGAATACACGGCTGTATGTTTCCTATAAGTGGATGTCTCTTGTTTCTGGTTAGGCTATTTGTAATGGGTAGTATCATAAGTTAGTATCATGCATATGATACTAATGTATGATATTACCTCCTAATGCATAGTATCATATATTAGTATTATAGATGATTTTATTTATTGTCATGCATTATGGTATCATGATATGACACTCAACTGTCGCTTTCTTCACTTAATTCTATGTCACATCATCGAAATTGCCTAGTTGGCATGCAGGATAGTAGTTATGATACTCCCATTACGACGAGCCTTATGCACTTTCTAGCGTGACTTTTATGATAGAATCTTTTAAAATGGTACTCCCTCCGTCCCATGTAGTATCAGAAACACTCTTATATTATAGGACGGAGGGAATGTTATCTTCATAAATAACTAAGTACTTCTTCCATTCCAAATTAATTGAAAGTCCAACTTTGTTCTAAGTCAAACCTTTTACCAAGCCTGGTATGCACTTGAAATTAAAAATGTCATGTGTTTTCTCGTAGTACCTCATTTGTACTAGACCGCTATTTTTTTTAGAAAATGAGGATGACCCCCGGCCTCTGCATCTGGACGATGCATGCGGTCACTTTATTAATTATTCTCACAAGACGTTACAAAGTCACACAACAGCAAGACTAAAGCCATCGTCTAAGCAATAACGATAGCTACACCTATCCAAATGATGAAGGGGCGCTGATAGCCTGGGCCTAATACCAAACAGACATCGCAGCCAAACCTAAACATCTAAGACCTGAGGTCCCAACCAGGACGCCTGCCTGGTATGGGGCACTTACCACTCTGACGCACTCCTCAACCAGGATGCCTGCCGGGTATGAGGCCGCCGCAGCTACCTGTCACGAGTCCATCTTCAGAGCTGTACTGTTGCATCTATCGTGCCAGGTCTCTCTGCCATCAACGCCACCACGACGCCAGACAACGTCGTCCTCCTGCGCGAGTCCATCCTCCCACATCAAACTCCGAATCTGCACTGCACCACGCCATCAAGATCAGTCGCCATCAATATGTAGGATGAAGCACCGCTCCACCAAAGAAGCCATCCGCTGGTCCCGCGAAGCCGAGTGCACCTCCAAGAATGCCGCCCCAAAGGGGTTACGACACATGAATGCCGCCAACATCCGATCAGCTGATCTAGGATTTCCCCCGGAGGTATTGAGTGGAGTTGGGAGCTTCACCTCGATGATGCCTTCATGAAGGAAACGATGATAAGGGCATCGTAATCACCGGCTCCGGCCATCAACCGAAGACCAGGTTTTCACCCGGATCCGTCCCAAGAAATCCACCCAACAACCTGTGCACCGTCTCTCGACCGCCTTCAAAGCCCCAGATCCAGCCGCCTAGATCCGGCGACCAACCGCAGCAACAATGCCATCGTGGGATCCCTGGCGCACCGGCCACTGCGTGAATGTGCCACCACTGGAGCCTAGGAGGAGGGCTCCCACCCCGCCTCGCCAAGCCGCAAGAGCCGCCGAGAAGGATCACGCGCGCTCGTCACCGTCTCTGATCCGAACCAATCCAAAGTAGATCGCCGTCACAGATCCGCCTTGGACGGGGACTGCACCACGCCATGCCGTCGCGGGAAGCCCTAGCTTCACCAGTCGCCACCCTCCAGGGCCGCCGCCCCGGGATCCAGACAGAACCTCGCCACTGCCACCGGCCAAGTTCCGCCACCGCCGGCCGGCCACTGCGACCTCCGCCACCATGCCGCTGACGGATCTGGGCGAGGATAGCCATCCTTCCCGAGGACACACGCCGCAGCCTCTTCTCCGCGTACTCACACGAGAAGCCACTGTGGCCGCGTCCCCATCCCTTGCCGGATGCCGCGCACGTGCCGCCCCACCGCCGGCGAAGGCCGCCACCACGAGGAGACCCGCACGCAGCCGCCACACAGCTCGGCATCGACCCATCTGCAGCCGTGCCATGGGCCCGCCGCCGTCAAGATCGTCGCTGCCGCGCCGCCAGGATCCGCGCGCCCCGGCGCCTTCGCTCGGCATGGCCGCTCCCGCAGGCCACGAACGCGAGGAGGGGAGAAGGCCCCCGCCGCCAGCGACCGCGGGGTCTTTGCCCCGGCGGCTCCGGCCGGCGGCGGCGGGGAAGGGGAGGAGAAGGAGGGCTAGCGGCAAGGGGTCACCCATGTCACTCGCGGGAGGAGCGACGCGGAGGACTAAACCGCTATTAGCTGTCGCTTTCAGCTTCTTTCTCTCTCTCTCTCGCCATCTCCTTTCTCTCCCTCGCCATCTCCCTCTGCCAAGCGCTCGTCTTAATCCCCCCTCTCTCTCCCTCGCCATCTCTCACGTGTTCACCGGAATCTTCCCCACCTCACCTCTGCAAGAATTCTAACGTGGACCTTATCCAACCCGCCTGCATATACATTCCTCCTGAATGTTCGCATCTTAGGTATTTCGGTCTGCAAACATTCCGCCATGCAACAAGACACTTCCCACCATGAATCTCCTAAGATCCTTCCCCAAAAAATTGCCCTGTAGCCTTTGTCTACTCGTTCCACAACCCACTAGAAGACGGTGCGTAGTTTTAGCTCGAACAACCGTGTTCACCAGAATCAGCCACCCAACTCTAGTGATCATACCTTTCCACCAGCCTGGAAGGAACTTCAGAACTCTGTTCATGATAGGCTGCCACTCAGATCCAGTGAGCTGCCAGATAAAAAGTTGTAATCCCATGTATTTACAAGGGAGACTATCCATATTCCGGGGAAGCGCTGCCGCGACATGATCAGAGCCAATCTCTCCCGAGAGCATTCTGTAGGTACACTTCTGAGTTCTGAGTAGGTCGCCGCGCTATGCCACTCCAAATGGTCCGACACACCGCTACACTTACATTTTTAGTTGAAAATGCCCCTGTGTGTTAACAAACTAACTCTCTAACTCTGTACTTTTCAGTTGTGTTTCATGAACGATGGTACAGTGGTCAGTGGGGCAGCTTGTACATGTCAGCAAGGATGACAGGGAGAGTCTCGGGATTGCTGGGAGCTTAGGCGGGCTTTTTCATGCTGACAGTATTGGCGTTTGTCTTCTATCGCGCACTGCTCAGATGTGTTGCCAAGAGACGAGAGGCACCCCC